>NC_074666.1:1213776-1223776 GCF_029448725.1 Salvelinus fontinalis | reverse complement strand
CTCCCATCTTAAACCCTGGGCCAAGCCCTCACTTCTTAAATCATGGCCCAAGCCCTCACATCTTAAACCATGGGCCAAGCCTTCACATCTTAAACCCTGGGCCAAGCCCTCACATCTTAAACCCTGGGCCAAGCCCTCACATCTTAAAACATGGGCCAAGCCCTCCCATCTTAAACCCTGGGCCAAGCAATCACATCTTAAACCCTGGGCCAAGCCCTCACATCTTAAACCATCTTAAACCATGGGCCAAGCCCTCATATCTTAAACCACAGGCCAAGCCCTCACATCTTAAACCCTTGGCCAAGCCCTCCCATCTTAAACTCTGGGCCAAGCCCTCACATCTTAAACCACAGGCCAAGCCCTCACATCTTAAACCCTGGGCCAAGCAATCACATCTTAAACCATGGGCCAAACCCTCCAATTTTAAACCCTGGGCCAAGCCCTCACATCTTAAACCAGGGCCAAGCCCTCCCATCTTAAACTTTGGGCCAAGCCCTCCCATCTTAAACCATCTTAAACCATTGGCCAAGCCCTCCCATCTTAAACTTTGGGCCAAGCCCTCACATCTTAAACCCTGGGCCAAGCCCTCACATCTTAAACCCTGGGCCAAGCCCTCACATCTTAAACCATGGGCCAAGCCCTCCGATTTTAAACCATGGGCCATGCCCTCACATCTGAAACTCTGGGCCAAGCCCTCACATCTTAAACCCTGGGCCAAGCCCTCACATCTTAATCCACAGGCCAAGCCCTCCCATCTTAAACTTTGGGCCAAGCCCTCCCATCTTAAACCATGGGCCAAGCCTTCACATCTTAAACCATGGGCCAAGCCCTCACATCTTAAACCATGGGCAAAGCCCTCCCATCTTAAACCACAGGCCAAGCCCTCCCATCTTAAACCCTTTGCCAAGCCCTCCCATCTTAAACCATGGGCCAAGCCCTTACATCTTAAACCATGGGCCAAGCCCTCACATCTTAAACCATCTTAAATCGTGGGCCAAGTCCTCACATCGTAAACCATCTTAAACTATGGGCCAAGCTCTCACATCTTAAACCACGGGCCAAGCCCTCACATCTTAAACCCTGGGCCAAGCCCTCCCATCTTAAACTCTGGGCCAAGCCCTCACAACTTAAACCCTGGGCCAAGCCCTCACATCTTAAACCCTGGGCCAAGCCCTCACATCTTAAACCATGGGCCAAGCCCTCACATCTTAAACCCTGGGCCAAGCCCTCACATCTTAAACCACGGGCCAAGCCCTCACATCTTAAACCACGGGCCAAGCCCTCACATCTTAAACCACGGGCCAAGCACTCACATCTTAAACCCTGGGCCAAGCCCTCACATCTTAAACTCTGGGCCAAGCCCTCACATCATAAACCCTGGGCCAAGCCCTCACATCTTAAACCCGGGGCCAAGCCCTCACATCTTAAACCCTGGGCCAAGCCATCACATCTTAAACCATGGGCCAAGCCCTCCCATCTTAAACCCTGGGCCAAGCCCTCACTTCTTAAACCATGGCCCAAGCCCTCACATCTTAAACCCTGGGCCAAGCCCTCCCATCTTAAACCATCTTAAACCATTGGCCAAGCCCTCCCATCTTAAACTTTGGGCCAAGCCCTCACATCTTAAACCCTGGGCCAAGCCCTCACATCTTAAACCCTGGGCCAAGCCCTCACATCTTAAACCCTGGGCCAAGCCCTCACATCTTAAACCATGGGCCAAGCCCTCCGATTTTAAACCATGGGCCATGCCCTCACATCTGAAACTCTGGGCCAAGCCCTCACATCTTAAACCCTGGGCCAAGCCCTCACATCTTAATCCACAGGCCAAGCCCTCCCATCTTAAACTTTGGGCCAAGCAATCCCATCTTAAACCATGGGCCAAACCTTCACATCTTAAACCCTGGGCCAAGCCCTCACATCTTAAACCCTGGGCCAAGCCCTCCCATCTTAAACCCTGGGCCAAGCCCTCCGATTTTAAACCATGGGCCATGCCCTCACATCTGAAACTCTGGGCCAAGCCCTCACATCTTAAACCCTGGGCCAAGCCCTCACATCTTAAACCACAGGCCAAGCCCTCCCATCTTAAACCCTGGGCCAAGCCCTCCCATCTTAAACCCTGGGCCAAGCCCTCCCATCTTAAACCATGGGCCAAGCCCTCACATCTTAAACCATGGGCAAAGCCCTCCCATCTTAAACCACAGGCCAAGCCCTCCCATCTTAAACCCTGGGCCAAGCCCTCCCATCTTAAACCATGGGCCAAGCCCTCACATCTTAAACCATGGGCCAAGCCCTCACATCTTAAACCATCTTAAATCGTGGGCCAAGTCCTCACATCTTAAACCATCTTAAACTATGGGCCAAGCTCTCACATCTTAAACCACGGGCCAAGCCCTCACATCTTAAACCCTGGGCCAAGCCCTCCCATCTTAAACTCTGGGCCAAGCCCTCACATCTTAAACCACAGGCCAAGCCCTCCCATCTTAAACCATGGGCCAAGCCCTCACATCTTAAACCACAGGCCAAGCCCTCCCATCTTAAACCACAGGCCAAGCCCTCCCATCTTAAACCATAGGCCAAGCCCTCCCATCTTAAACTTTGGGCCAAGCCCTCCCATCTTAAGCCATCTTAAACCATGGGCCAAGCCTTCACTTCTTAAACCATGGGCCAAGCCCTCCGATTTTAAACCATGGGCCATGCCCTCACATCTGAAACTCTGGGCCAAGCCCTCACATCTTAAACCCTGGGCCAAGCCCTCACATCTTAATCCACAGGCCAAGCCCTCCCATCTTAAACTTTGGGCCAAGCCCTCCCATCTTAAACCATGGGCCAAGCCTTCACATCTTAAACCATGGGCCAAGCCCTCACATCTTAAACCATGGGCAAAGCCCTCCCATCTTAAACCACAGGCCAAGCCCTCCCATCTTAAACCCTTTGCCAAGCCCTCCCATCTTAAACCATCTGAAAAAGTGGGCCAAGTCCTCACATCTTAAACCATCTTAAACTATGGGCCAAGCTCTCACATCTTAAACCACGGGCCAAGCCCTCACATCTTAAACCCTTGGCCAAGCCCTCCCATCTTAAACTCTGGGCCAAGCCCTCACATCTTAAACCCTGGGCCAAGCCCTCACATCTTAAACCCTGGGCCAAGCCCTCACATCTTAAACCATGGGCCAAGCCCTCACATCTTAAACCCTGGGCCAAGCCCTCACATCTTAAACCACGGGCCAAGCCCTCACATCTTAAACCACGGGCCAAGCACTCACATCTTAAACCCTGGGCCAAGCACTCACATCTTAAACTCTGGGCCAAGCCCTCACATCATAAACCCTGGGCCAAGCCCTCACATCTTAAACCCGGGGCCAAGCCCTCACATCTTAAACCCTGGGCCAAGCCATCACATCTTAAACCATGGGCCAAGCCCTCCCATCTTAAACCATGGCCCAAGCCCTCACATCTTAAACCCTGGGCCAAGCCCTCCCATCTTAAACCATCTTAAACCATTGGCCAAGCCCTCCCATCTGAAACTCTGGGCCAAGCCCTCACATCTTAAACCCTGGGCCAAGCCCTCACATCTTAATCCACAGGCCAAGCCCTCCCATCTTAAACTTTGGGCCAAGCAATCCCATCTTAAACCATGGGCCAAACCTTCACATCTTAAACCCTGGGCCAAGCCCTCACATCTTAAACCCTGAGCCAAGCCCTCACATCTTAAACCATGGGTCAAGCCCTCAGATTTTAAACCATGGGCCATGCCCTCACATCTGAAACTCTGGGCCAAGCCCTCACATCTTAAACCCTGGGCCAAGCCCTCACATCTTAAACCACAGGCCAAGCCCTCCCATCTTAAACCCTGGGCCAAGCCCTCCCATCTTAAACCCTGGGCCAAGCCCTCCCATCTTAAACCATGGGCCAAGCCCTCACATCTTAAACCATGGGCCAAGCCCTCACATCTTAAACCATCTTAAATCGTGGGCCAAGCCCTCACATCTTAAACCATGGGCAAAGCCCTCCCATCTTAAACCACAGGCCAAGCCCTCCCATCTTAAACCACAGGCCAAGCCCTCCCATCTTAAACCACAGGCCAAGCCCTCCCATCTTAAACCATGGGCCAAGCCCTCCCATCTTAAGCCATCTTAAACCATGGGCCAAGCCTTCACTTCTTAAACCATGGGCCAAGCCCTCCGATTTTAAACCATGGGCCAAGCCTTCACATCTTAAACCCTGGGCCAAGCCCTCACATCTTAAACTCTGGGCCAAGCCCTCACATCTTAAACCCTGGGCCAAGCCCTCACTTCTTAAATCATGGCCCAAGCCCTCACATCTTAAACCATGGGCCAAGCCTTCACATCTTAAACCCTGGGCCAAGCCCTCACATCTTAAACCCTGGGCCAAGCCCTCACATCTTAAAACATGGGCCAAGCACTCCCATCTTAAACCCTGGGCCAAGCAATCACATCTTAAACCCTGGGCCAAGCCCTCACATCTTAAACCATCTTAAACCATGGGCCAAGCTCTCACATCTTAAACCCTGGGCCAAGCCCTCCCATCTTAAATTCTGGGCCAAGCCCTCACATCTTATACCCTGGGCCAAGCATTCACATCTTAAACCCTGGGCCAAGCCCTCACATCTTAAACCCTGGGCCAAGCCCTCCCATCTTAAACCCTGGGCCAAGCCCTCCCATCTTAAACTCTGGGCCAAGCCCTCACATCTTATACCCTGGGCCAAGCATTCACATCTTAAACCCTGGGCCAAGCCCTCACATCTTAAACCCTGGGCCAAGCCCTCACAACTTAAACCATGGGCCAAGCCCTCACATCTTAAACCATGGGCCAAGCCCTCCCATCTTAAACACTGGGCCAAGCCCTCACATCTTAAACCACGGGCCAAGCCTTCACATCTTAAACCATGGGCCAAGCCCTCCCATCTTAAACCATGGGCCAAGCCCTCACATCTTAAACCACGGGCCAAGCCCTCACATCTTAAACCATCTTAAACTATGGGCCAAGCTCTCACATCTTAAACCCTGGGCCAAGCCCTCCCATCTTAAACACTGGGCCAAGCCCTCACATCTTAAACCACGGGCCAAGCACTCACATCTTAAACCCTGGGCCAAGCCCTCACATCTTAAACTCTGGGCCAAGCCCTCACATCATAAATCCTGGGCCAAGCCCTCACATCTTAAACCCGGGGCCAAGCCCTCACATCTTAAACCCTGGGCCAAGCCCTCACATCTTAAACCATGGGCCAAGCCCTCCCATCTTAAACCCTGGGCCAAGCCCTCACTTCTTAAACCATGGCCCAAGCCCTCACATCTTAAACCCTGGGCCAAGCCCTAACATCTTAAACCATGGCTCAAGCCCTCCGATTTTAAACCATGGGCCATGCCCTCACATCTGAAACTCTGGGCCAAGCCCTCACATCTTAAACCCTGGGCCAAGCCCTCACATCTTAAACCATCTTAGACCATAGGCCAAGCCCTCCCATCTTAAACCATCTTAGACCATGGGCCAAGCCTTCACATCTTAAACCATGGGCCAAGCCCTCACGTCTTAAACCATGGGCCAAGCCCTCACATCTTAAACCATGGGCCAAGCCCTCACATCTTAAACCATGGGCCATGCCCTCACGTCTTAAACCATGGGCCAAGTCCTCCCATCTTAAACCATGGGCCAAGCCCTCACGTCTTAAACCATGGGCCAAGCCCTCACATCTTAAACCATCTTAAACCATGGGCCAAGCCCTCACATCTTAAACCACGGGCCAAGCCCTCACATCTTAAACCCTTGGCCAAGCCCTCCCATCTTAAACTCTGGGCCAAGCCCTCACATCTTAAACCCTGGGCCTAGCCCTCACATCTTAAACCCTGGGCCAAGCCCTCACATCTTAAACCCTGGGCCAAACCCTCACATCTTAAACCCTGGGCCAAGCCTTCACATCTTAAACCCTGGGCCAAGCCCTAACATCTTAAACCCAGGGCCAAGCCCTCACATCTTAAACCCTTGGCCAAGCCCTCACATCTTAAACCATCTTAAACCATGGGCCAAGCCCTCACATCTTAAACCACGGGCCAAGCCCTCACATCTTAAACCCTTGGCCAAGCCCTCCCATCTTAAACTCTGGGCCAAGCCCTCACATCTTAAACCCTGGGCCAAGCCCTCACATCTTAAACCCTGGGCCAAGCCCTCACATCTTAAACCCTGGGCCAAGCCCTCACATCTTAAACCCTGGGCCAAGCCTTCACATCTTAAACCCTGGGCCAAGCCCTCCCATCTTAAACCCTGGGCCAAGCCCTCACATCTTAAACCCTTGGCCAAGCCCTCACATCTTAAACCCTGGGCCAAGCCCTCACATCTTAAACCTTGGGCCAAGCCCTCACATCTTAAACCCTGGGCCAAGCCCTCACATCTTAAACCATGGGCCAAGCCCTCACATCTTAAACCATCTTAAATTGCTGTCCAGGTCCTCACATCTTAAACCATCTTAAACCATGGGCCAAGCCCTCACATCTTAAACCACGGGCCAAGCCCTCACATCTTAAACCACGGGCCAAGCCCTCACATCTTAAACCCTGGGCCAAGCCCTCACATCTTAAACCATGGGCCAAGCCCTCACATCTTAAACCCTGGGCCAAGCCCTCCCATCTTAAACCCTGGCCCAAGCCCTCCCATCTTAAACCATGGGCCAAGCCCTCCCATCTTAAAACCCCCTAAGGTTGATGTCCGCGACCCGCGGAAATCTAATTAGCATAATCAAACTATCCCCAAAAATCGGTCAATTTAAGCTAGAGATTTCTCTTTTTCAATCCACCTCATCTATGTCACACTTTTGCATCTGCTGTGAAAGGTGACAGAGATAGATCGGTGACTGTCAGACCATGGGACATCACATCTGCAGTGACGGGTGACAGAGATAGAGTGGTGACTGTCAGACCATGGGACATCACATCTGCAGTGGCGGGTGACAGAGATAGAGTGGTGACTGTCAGACCATGGGACATCACATCTGCAGTGACGGGTGACAGAGATAGAGTGGTGACTGTCAGACCATGAGACATCACGAAATTGGACTTCTCACGAACACGTCTGTAGCATCTAAAACGGTTTGGCCTAGACACTATTATGACCCCTCTATGGAAGATGAGACTTTCACTAACACGCTTTAGGACGACCACAGGCCTCACAAGACTCATTTGAATGTCCCCCCCCCCCCCCGTAGAAATGTGCAAAGCTGTCATCAAGGGACAGGATGGCTACTTTGAAGAAGATAAAATATAAAATATGTTGACTATATGATTCCACGTTATTTCATAGTTTTGATGTCTTCACTATTATTCTACAATGTATAAAATAGTACAAATAAAGACAACCCTTGAATGAGTAGGTGTTTCCTAACTTTTGATCAGTATTGTCCATTGTAATATTGTTGTATGGTGATATTATACATCTTGTATTGTAGATATATAGTGGTGTAATAATGTTATAATGTGTGGTGTTTTATCGTTTGTTTTAAAATGTGATGTAAGTGCTTTAATATGTTTGGACCCCAGGAAAGTAGCTGCTGCCTTGGCAGGAACTAATGGGGATCCATAATAAACGCCAGGAAGAGTAGCTGCTGCCTTGGCAGGAACTAATGGGGATCCATAATAAACGCCAGGAAGAGTAGCTGCTGCCTTGGCAGGAACTAATGGGGATCCATAATAAACCCCAGGAAGAGTAGCTGTTGCCTTGGCAGGAACTAATGGGGATCCATAATAAACCCCAGGAAGAGTAGCTGCTGCCTTGGCAGGAACTAATGGGGATCCATAATAAACCCCAGGAAGAGTAGCTGCTGCCTTGGCAGGTACTAATGGGTATCCATAATAAACCCCAGGAAGAGTAGCTGCTGCCTTGGCAGGAACTAATGGGGATCCATAATAAACCCCAGGAAGAGTAGCTGCTGCCTTGGCAGGAACTAATGGGGATCCATAATAAACCCCAGGAAGAGTAGCTGCTGCCTTGGCAGGAACTAATGGGATCCATAATAAACCCCAGGAAGAGTAGCTGCTGCCTTGGCAGGAACTAATGGGGATCCATAATAAACCCCAGGAAGAGTAGCTGCTGCCTTGGCAGGAACTAATGGGGATCCATAATAAACCCCAGGAAGAGTAGCTGCTGCCTTGACAGGTACTAATGGGGATCCATAATAAACTCCAGGAACATTAGCTTACAAAATGAATGAACTTGTGCAATCTCCAGTATCTCTTCCTATTGGTACCTCATTTTCATATAGTGCCAATAGCCTTGCTCAAAAGTAGGGCACTATATTGGGAAACTGCTGGCATTTGGGACGCAACCACAGACTGTGTATATTGTAATGGAAGTGAAAAGCTTTGGTTTGTCTAACTGAAAAAGCCACAGGCTGGTTGATAAACATATACTTGGTCAGAGTTGCGGCTTTTTCATTGGTGGTTTCACCACAAAGACAGCAAACTGAACAAGCTCAGGGTGGTGGGTGGTCATTTAGCTCCAGGGCAAAGACTCCACAGCATCCTATTCCTTATCTGTCCTGGTCAACAGCAGTACACTACCCTATGGGTCCTGGTCAACAGTAGTACACTACCCTATGGGTCCTGGTCAACAGCAGTACACTACCCTATGGGTCCTGGTCAACAGTAGTACACTACCCTATGGGTCCTGGTCAACAGTAGTACACTACCCTATGGGTCCTGGTCAACAGTAGTGCACTACCCTATGGGTCCTGGTCAACAGTAGTACACTACCCTATGGGTCCTGGTCAACAGTAGAACACAACTTTATTAGCAACTGGGCCCCAGCTTTAGCCATTTAGCAAGGTAGGCTAGTGGTTAGAGTGTAGAGGTGGGAGGTAGTCTAGTGGTTAGAGTGTAGAGGTGGGAGGTAGTCTAGTGGTTAGAGTGTAGAGGTGGAAGGTAGCCTAGTGGTTAGAGTGTAGAGGTGGAAGGTAGCCTAGTGGTTAGAGTGTAGAGGTGGGAGGTAGTCTAGTGGTTAGAGTGTAGAGGTGGGAGGTAGTCTAGTGGTTAGAGTGTAGAGGTGGCAGGTAGCCTAGTGGTTAGAGTGTAGAGGTGGCAGGTGGACTAGTGGTTAGAGTGTAGTGGTGGCAGGTGACTAGTGGTTAGAGTGTAGAGGTGGCAGGTGGACTAGTGGTTAGAGTGTAGTGGTGGCAGGTAGTCTAGTGGTTAGAGCGTAGAGGTGGAAGGTAGCCTAGTGGTTAGAGTGTAGAGGTGGCAGGTGGACTAGTGGTTAGAGTGTAGTGGTGGCAGGTAGTCTAGTGGTTAGAGTGTAGTGGTGGCAGGTAGTCTAGTGGTTAGAGCGTAGAGGTGGAAGGTAGCCTAGTGGTTAGAGTGTAGAGGTGGCAGGTGGACTAGTGGTTAGAGTGTAGTGGTGGCAGGTAGCCTAGTGGTTAGAGTGTAGAGGTGGCAGGTAGCCTAGTGGTTAGAGTGTAGAGGTGGCAGGTAGCCTAGTGGTTAGAGTGTAGAGGTGGCAGGTAGCCTAGTGGTTAGAGTGTAGAGGTGGCAGGTAGCCTAGTGGTTAGAGTGTAGAGGTGGCAGGTAGTCTAGTGGTTAGAGTTTAGAGGTGGCAGGTAGCCTAGTGGTTAGAGTGTAGAGGTGGCAGGTAGCCTAGTGGTTAGAGTGTAGAGGTGGCAGGTAGTCTAGTGGTTAGAGTGTAGGGACGGCAGGTAGCCTAGTGGATAGAGTGTAGAGGCGGCAGGTAGCCTAGTGGTTAGAGTGTAGAGGCGGCAGGTAGTCTAGTGGTTAGAGTGTAGAGGTGGCAGGTAGTCTAGTGGTTAGAGTGTAGAGGTGGCAGGTAGTCTAGTGGTTAGAGTGTAGAGGTGACAGGTAGCCTAGTGGTTAGAGTGTAGAGGTGGCAGGTGGACTAGTGGTTAGAGTGTAGTGGTGGCAGGTAGACTAGTGGTTAGAGTGTAGTGGTCGCAGGTAGACTAGTGGTTAGAGTGTAGAGGTGGCAGGTAGACTAGTGGTTAGAG
>NC_074666.1:977161-1212704 GCF_029448725.1 Salvelinus fontinalis | reverse complement strand
GAACCCTTTGAAAAACCCTGTTGGGTTACAAATCAAAGGGACAATCCTTTTGGGTTCCATGTAGAACCAGTTCCACAGAGCCCGTTTGTAACCCTGCTCTGCTCTCTAACAGATTGTAAAGACAGATTGTAAACTCTCTCTCTCTCTCTCTCTCTCTCTCTCTCTCTCTCTCGCTCTCTCGCTCTCTCTCGCTCTCTCTCTCTCTTTCTCTCTCTTTCTCTCTCTCTCTTTCTCTGCATAACTGAGACATGAGATAGAGCCTGGCCAGGCCCGCTGAGCAGCTGCACACAGAATAAAAAACAGCAGAGAAAAGCTTTCACAAAATATCTGCTCTTTTACAAAATCCCATCTGGAGTCTGAATATTTATATATATTTTTTCACAGAGATTTTCAGCAGCAAAACATGGATAGCGTAAATCATAGACTGTCTTTGTCTTTGTTAATAATGGTTATAATCAGAACGTCATGTTGATAAAAGTACAATTGTAGCTGTGTAAATGTTGTTTCTGTGTTTCACACTCTGGCAGCCACTCTGTGAAGCACTGTGAAGGAAGGTCAGGGGCCTTTTCCTGCTGTGTTTCACACTCTGGCAGCCACTCTGTGAAGCCCTGTGAAGGACGGTCAGGGGCGTGTTGTTGCTGTGTTTCACACTCTGGCAGCCCCTCTGTGAAGCCCTGTGAAGGAAGGTCAGGGGCCTGTTGTTGCTGTGTTTCACACTCTGGCAGCCACTCTGTGAAGCCCTGTGAAGGACGGTCAGGGGCCTGTTGTTGCTGTGTTTCACACTCTGGCAGCCCCTCTGTGAAGCCCTGTGAAGGACGGTCAGGGGCGTGTTGTTGCTGTGTTTCACACTCTGGCAGCCACTCTGTGAAGCCCTGTGAAGGACGGTCAGGGGCCTGTTGTTGCTGTGTTTCACACTCTGGCAGCCCCTCTGTGAAGCCCTGTGAAGGACGGTCAGGGGCGTGTTGTTGCTGTGTTTCACACTCTGGCAGCCACTCTGTGAAGCCCTGTGAAGGACGGTCAGGGGCCTGTTGTTGCTGTGTTTCACACTCTGGCAGCCCCTCTGTGAAGCCCTGTGAAGGACGGTCAGGGGCGTGTTGTTGCTGTGTTTCACACTCTGGCAGCCCCTCTGTGAAGCCCTGTGAAGGAAGGTCAGGGGCCTGTTGTCGCTGTGTTTCACACTCTGGCAGCCACTCTGTGAAGCCCTGTGAAGGACGGTCAGGGGCCTGTTGTTGCTGTGTTTCACACTCTGGCAGCCCCTCTGTGAAGCCCTGTGAAGGAAGGTCAGGGGCCTGTTGTCGCTGTGTTTCACACTCTGGCAGCCACTCTGTGAAGCCCTGTGAAGGACGGTCAGGGGCGTGTTGTTGTCTTCAGACAGAGATAAGAGGAGGATAATATTGAGTTTGAGACAACAAGGAGATGACTTAGCAGAAAGCTACTAACTATCTACGAGTCTCCTAAATGGCACCCTATTCCCTTTGTAGTGCACTACTTTTGACTAGAGCCCTATGAGTCTAGAGGTTGCCATTTTGGACGAACCCTATGTTAGTGAAAACACAGACATATAGATACACTGGCTCCTCATGAAACGTTCTGCAAGGTTGTTTATCGGGCCTGCCGTTACTGCCCTTGGAGTACAAGGTCGGAAAACTACAAGGTTAAGTCTGTGGAAGAAAAGTGGTCAGAGAAAGTACTGTTTAGTATGGTAGGTTAATAATTACATATCTATACTGTAGTATAGACTGTGTGTTTCCTGTTTCCCAAAAGAATAATCATTTCCCTTAAAGAGAGGAGATTTGAAACTCAGAGTCATTCATATAGTTGTATTATATTTACTGAGTCATTCATATAGTTGTATTATATTTACTGAGTCATTCAATTAAAACTTTTTTTGAGGGTGAGGCTGTCAGACTGTTTTCTGGCCTTAGTGAGCAGTCCCATTCTCTAACCAACCAATCCTCACTGAGCAGTCCCATTCTCTAACCAACCAATCCTCACTGAGCAGTCCCATTCTCTAACCAACAAATCCTCACTGAGCAGTCCCATTCTCTAACCAACCAATCCTCACTGAGCAGTCCCATTCTCTAACCAACCAATCCTCACTGAGCAGTCCCATTCTCTAACCAACCAATCCTCACTGAGCAGTCCCATTCTCTAACCAACCAATCCTCACTGAGCAGTCCCATTCTCTAACCAACCAATCCTCACTGAGCAGTCCCATTCTCTAACCAACCAATCCTCACTGAGCAGTCCCATTCTCTAACCAACCAATCCTCACTGAGCAGTCCCATTCTCTAACCAACCAATCCTCACTGAGCAGTCCCATTCTCTAACCAACCAATCCTCACTGAGCAGTCCCATTCTCTAACCAACCAATCCTCACTGAGCAGTCCCATTCTCTAACCAACCAATCCTCACTGAGCAGTCCCATTCTCTAACTAACTAATCCTCACTGAGCAGTCCCATTCTCTAACCAACCAATCCTCACTGAGCAGTCCCATTCTCTAACCAACCAATCCTCACTGAGCAGTCCCATTCTCTAACTAACTAATCCTCACTGAGCAGTCCCATTCTCTAACCAACCAATCCTCACTGAGCAGTCCCATTCTCTAACCAACCAATCCTCACTGAGCAGTCCCATTCTCTAACTAACTAATCCTCACTGAGCAGTCCCATTCTCTAACTAACTAATCCTCACTGAGCAGTCCCATTCTCTAACTAACTAATCCTCACTGAGCAGTCCCATTCTCTAACTAACTAATCCTCACTGAGCAGTCCCATTCTCTAACCAACTAATCCTCACTGAGCAGTCCGATTCTCTAACTAACTAATCCTCACCGAGCAGTCCCATTCTCTAACCATCTAATCCTCACTGAGCAGTCCCATTCTCTAACCAACTAATCCTCACTGAGCAGTCCCATTCTCTAACTAACTAATCCTCACTGAGCAGTCCCATTCTCTAACCAACTAATCCTCACTGAGCAGTCCCATTCTCTAACTAACTAATCCTCACTGAGCAGTCCCATTCTCTAACCAACCAATTCTCACTGAGCAGTCCCGTTCTCTAACCAGCCAATCCTCACTGAGCAGTCCCATTCTCTAACCAACCAATCCTCACTGAGCAGTCCCATTCTATAACCAACCAATCCTCACTGAGCAGTCCCATTCTCTAACCATCTAATCCTCACTGAGCAGTCCCATTCTCTAACCAACCAATCCTCACTGAGCAGTCCCATTCTCTAACCAACCAATCCTCACTGAGCAGTCCCATTCTCTAACCAACCAATCCTCACTGAGCAGTCCCATTCTCTAACTAACTAATCCTCACTGAGCAGTCCCATTCTCTAACCAACCAATCCTCACTGAGCAGTCCCATTCTCTAACCAACCAATCCTCACTGAGCAGTCCCATTCTCTAACTAACTAATCCTCACTGAGCAGTCCCATTCTCTAACTAACTAATCCTCACTGAGCAGTCCCATTCTCTAACTAACTAATCCTCACTGAGCAGTCCCATTCTCTAACTAACTAATCCTCACTGAGCAGTCCCATTCTCTAACCAACTAATCCTCACTGAGCAGTCCGATTCTCTAACTAACTAATCCTCACCGAGCAGTCCCATTCTCTAACCATCTAATCCTCACTGAGCAGTCCCATTCTCTAACCAACTAATCCTCACTGAGCAGTCCCATTCTCTAACTAACTAATCCTCACTGAGCAGTCCCATTCTCTAACCAACCAATCCTCACTGAGCAGTCCCATTCTCTAACCAACCAATCCTCACTGAGCAGTCCCATTCTCTAACCATCTAATCCTCACTGAGCAGTCCCATTCTCTAACTAACTAATCCTCACTGAGCAGTCCCATTCTCTAACCAACCAATCCTCACTGAGCAGTCCCATTCTCTAACCAACCAATCCTCACTGAGCAGTCCCATTCTCTAACTAACTAATCCTCACTGAGCAGTCCCATTCTCTAACCAACCAATCCTCACTGAGCAGTCCCATTCTCTAACCAACCAATCCTCACTGAGCAGCCCCATTCTCTAACCAACCAATCCTCACTGAGCAGTCCCATTCTCTAACCAACCAATCCTCACTGAGCAGTCCCATTCTCTAACCATCTAATCCTCACTGAGCAGTCCCATTCTCTAACCAACCAATCCTCACTGAGCAGTCCCATTCTCTAACCAACCAATTCTCACTGAGCAGTCCCATTCTCTAACCATCTAATCCTCACTGAGCAGTCCCATTCTCTAACCAACCAATCCTCACTGAGCAGTCCCATTCTCTAACCAACTAATCCTCACTGAGCAGTCCCATTCTATAACCAGCCAATCCTCACTGAGCAGTCCCATTCTCTAACTAACTAATCCTCACTGAGCAGTCCCATTCTCTAACTAACTAATCCTCACTGAGCAGTCGCATTCTCTAACCAACTAATCCTCACTGAGCAGTCCGATTCTCTAACTAACTAATCCTCACTGAGCAGTCCCATTCTCTAACCAACTAATCCTCACTGAGCAGTCCCATTCTCTAACTAACTAATCCTCACTGAGCAGTCCCATTCTCTAACCAACCAATCCTCACTGAGCAGTCCCATTCTCTAACCAACCAATCCTCACTGAGCAGTCCCATTCTCTAACCATCTAATCCTCACTGAGCAGTCCCATTCTCTAACTAACTAATCCTCACTGAGCAGTCCCATTCTCTAACCAACCAATCCTCACTGAGCAGTCCCATTCTCTAACCAACCAATCCTCACTGAGCAGTCCCATTCTCTAACTAACTAATCCTCACTGAGCAGTCCCATTCTCTAACCAACCAATCCTCACTGAGCAGTCCCATTCTCTAACCAACCAATCCTCACTGAGCAGCCCCATTCTCTAACCAACCAATCCTCACTGAGCAGTCCCATTCTCTAACCAACCAATCCTCACTGAGCAGTCCCATTCTCTAACCATCTAATCCTCACTGAGCAGTCCCATTCTCTAACCAACCAATCCTCACTGAGCAGTCCCATTCTCTAACCAACCAATTCTCACTGAGCAGTCCCATTCTCTAACCATCTAATCCTCACTGAGCAGTCCCATTCTCTAACCAACCAATCCTCACTGAGCAGTCCCATTCTCTAACCAACTAATCCTCACTGAGCAGTCCCATTCTATAACCAGCCAATCCTCACTGAGCAGTCCCATTCTCTAACTAACTAATCCTCACTGAGCAGTCCCATTCTCTAACTAACTAATCCTCACTGAGCAGTCGCATTCTCTAACCAACTAATCCTCACTGAGCAGTCCGATTCTCTAACTAACTAATCCTCACTGAGCAGTCCCATTCTCTAACCATCTAATCCTCACTGAGCAGTCCCATTCTCTAACCAACTAATCCTCACTGAGCAGTCCCATTCTCTAACTAACTAATCCTCACTGAGCAGTCCCATTCTCTAACCAACCAATCCTCACTGAGCAGTCCCATTCTCTAACCATCTAATCCTCACTGAGCAGTCCCATTCTCTAACCATCTAATCCTCACTGAGCAGTCCCATTCTCTAACTAACTAATCCTCACTGAGCAGTCCCATTCTCTAACCAACCAATCCTCACTGAGCAGTCCCATTCTCTAACCAACCAATCCTCACTGAGCAGTCCCATTCTCTAACTAACTAATCCTCACTGAGCAGTCCCATTCTCTAACCAACCAATCCTCACTGAGCAGTCCCATTCTCTAACCAACCAATCCTCACTGAGCAGCCCCATTCTCTAACCAACCAATCCTCACTGAGCAGTCCCATTCTCTAACCAACCAATCCTCACTGAGCAGTCCCATTCTCTAACCATCTAATCCTCACTGAGCAGTCCCATTCTCTAACCAACCAATCCTCACTGAGCAGTCCCATTCTCTAACCAACCAATTCTCACTGAGCAGTCCCATTCTCTAACCATCTAATCCTCACTGAGCAGTCCCATTCTCTAACCAACCAATCCTCACTGAGCAGTCCCATTCTCTAACAAACTAATCCTCACTGAGCAGTCCCATTCTCTAACCAACTAATCCTCACTGAGCAGTCCCATTCTCTAACCAACCAATCCTCATTGAGCAGTCCCATTCTCTAACCAACCAATCCTCACTGAGCAGTCCCATTCTCTAACTAACTAATCCTCACTGAGCAGTCCCATTCTCTAACCAACGAATCCTCACTGAGCAGTCCCATTCTCTAACCATCTAATCCTCACTGAGCAGTCCCATTCTCTAACTAACCAATCCTCACTGAGCAGTCCCATTCTCTAACCATCTAATCCTCACTGAGCAGTCCCATTCTCTAACTAACCAATCCTCACTGAGCAGTCCCATTCTCTAACCAAACAATCCTCACTGAGCAGTCCCATTCTCTAACCAAACAATCCTCACTGAGCAGTCCCATTCTCTAACCAAACAATCCTCACTGAGCAGTCCCATTCTCTAACCAAACAATCCTCACTGAGCAGTCCCATTCTCTAACCAAACAATCCTCACTGAGCAGTCCCATTCTCTAACTAACTAATCCTCACTGAGCAGTCCCATTCTCTAACCATCTAATCCTCACTGAGCAGTCCCATTCTCTAACCATCTAATCCTCACTGAGCAGTCCCATTCTCTAACTAACCAATCCTCACTGAGGAGTCCCATTCTCTAACCAAACAATCCTCACTGAGCAGTCCCATTCTCTAACCAAACAATCCTCACTGAGCAGTCCCATTCTCTAACCAACCAATCCTCACTGAGCAGTCCCTTTCTCTAATCAGCCAATTCTCACTGAGCAGTCCCATTCTCTAACTAACCAATCCTCACTGAGCAGTCCCATTCTCTAACCATCTAATCCTCACTGAGCAGTCCCATTCTCTAACCAACCAATCCTCACTGAGCAGTCAGATTCTCTAACCAAACAATCCTCACTGAGCAGTCCCATTCTCTAACCAACTAATCCTCACTGAGCAGTCCCATTCTCTAACCATCTAATCCTCACTGAGCAGTCCCATTCTCTAACCAACCAATCCTCACTGAGCAGTCCCATTCTCTAACTAACCAATCCTCACTGAGCAGTCCCATTCTATAACCAGCCAATCCTCACTGAGCAGTCCCATTCTCTAACCAACCAATCCTCACTGAGCAGTCCCATTCTCTAACTAACTAATCCTCACTGAGCAGTCCCATTCTATAACCAACTAATCCTCACTGAGCAGTCCCATTCTATAACCAACCAATCCTCACTGAGCAGTCCCATTCTCTAACTAACTAATCCTCACTGAGCAGTCCCATTCTATAACCAACTAATTCTCACTGAGCAGTCCCATTCTCTAACTAACTAATCCTCACTGAGCAGTCCCATTTTCTAACCAACTAATCCTCACTGAGCAGTCCCATTCTATAACCAACTAATCCTCACTGAGCAGTCCCATTCTCTAACTAACTAATCCTCACTGAGCAGTCCCATTCTCTAACAAACTAATCCTCACTGAGCAGTCCCATTCTATAACCAACTAATCCTCACTGAGCAGTCCCATTCTCTAACTAACTAATCCTCACTGAGCAGTCCCATTCTCTAACTAACTAATCCTCACTGAGCAGTCCCATTCTCTAACTAACTAATCCTCACTGAGCAGTCCCATTCTATAACCAACCAATCCTCACTGAGCAGTCCCATTCTCTAACCAACCAATTCTCACTGAGCAGTCCCATTCTCTAACCAACCAATCCTCACTGAGCAGTCCCATTCTCTAACCAACTAATCCTCACTGAGCAGTCCCATTCTCTAACCAACCAATCCTCACTGAGCAGTCCCATTCTCTAACCATCTAATCCTCACTGAGCAGTCCCATTCTCTAACCAGCCAATCCTCACTGAGCAGTCCCATTCTCTAACTAACTAATCCTCACTGAGCAGTCCCATTCTCTAACCAACCAATTCTCACTGAGCAGTCCCGTTCTCTAACCAGCCAATCCTCACTGAGCAGTCCCATTCTCTAACCAACATATCCTCACTGAGCAGTCCCATTCTATAACCAACCAATCCTCACTGAGCAGTCCCATTCTCTAACCATCTAATCCTCACTGAGCAGTCCCATTCTCTAACTAACTAATCCTCACTGAGCAGTCCCATTCTCTAACCAACCAATTCTCACTGAGCAGTCCCATTCTCTAACCAACCAATTCTCACTGAGCAGTCCCATTCTCTAACCAACCAATTCTCACTGAGCAGTCCCATTCTCTAACCATCTAATCCTCACTGAGCAGTCCCATTCTCTAACTAACTAATCCTCACTGAGCAGTCCCATTCTCTAACCAACCAATTCTCACTGAGCAGTCCCATTCTCTAACCAACCAATCCTCACTGAGCAGTCCCATTCTATAACCAACCAATCCTCACTGAGCAGTCCCATTCTCTAACCATCTAATCCTCACTGAGCAGTCCCATTCTCTAACTAACCAATCATCACTGAGCAGTCCCATTCTATAACCAGCCAATCCTCACTGAGCAGTCCCATTCTCTAACCAACCAATCCTCACTGAGCAGTCCCATTCTCTAACTAACTAATCCTCACTGAGCAGTCCCATTCTATAACCAACTAATCCTCACTGAGCAGTCCCATTCTATAACCAACCAATCCTCACTGAGCAGTCCCATTCTCTAACTAACTAATCCTCACTGAGCAGTCCCATTCTATAACCAACTAATCCTCACTGAGCAGTCCCATTCTCTAACTAACTAATCCTCACTGAGCAGTCCCATTTTCTAACCAACTAATCCTCACTGAGCAGTCCCATTCTATAACCAACTAATCCTCACTGAGCAGTCCCATTCTCTAACTAACTAATCCTCACTGAGCAGTCCCATTCTCTAACCATCTAATCCTCACTGAGCAGTCCCATTCTCTAACCAACTAATCCTCACTGAGCAGTCCCATTCTCTAACTAACTAATCCTCACTGAGCAGTCCCATTCTCTAACCAACCAATCCTCACTGAGCAGTCCCATTCTCTAACCAACCAATCCTCACTGAGCAGTCCCATTCTCTAACCATCTAATCCTCACTGAGCAGTCCCATTCTCTAACTAACTAATCCTCACTGAGCAGTCCCATTCTCTAACCAACCAATCTTCACTGAGCAGTCCCATTCTCTAACCAACCAATCCTCACTGAGCAGTCCCATTCTCTAACTAACTAATCCTCACTGAGCAGTCCCATTCTCTAACCAACCAATCCTCACTGAGCAGTCCCATTCTCTAACCAACCAATCCTCACTGAGCAGCCCCATTCTCTAACCAACCAATCCTCACTGAGCAGTCCCATTCTCTAACCAACCAATCCTCACTGAGCAGTCCCATTCTCTAACCATCTAATCCTCACTGAGCAGTCCCATTCTCTAACCAACCAATCCTCACTGAGCAGTCCCATTCTCTAACCAACCAATTCTCACTGAGCAGTCCCATTCTCTAACCATCTAATCCTCACTGAGCAGTCCCATTCTCTAACCAACCAATCCTCACTGAGCAGTCCCATTCTCTAACCAACTAATCCTCACTGAGCAGTCCCATTCTATAACCAGCCAATCCTCACTGAGCAGTCCCATTCTCTAACTAACTAATCCTCACTGAGCAGTCCCATTCTCTAACTAACTAATCCTCACTGAGCAGTCCCATTCTCTAACCAACTAATCCTCACTGAGCAGTCCGATTCTCTAACTAACTAATCCTCACTGAGCAGTCCCATTCTCTAACCATCTAATCCTCACTGAGCAGTCCCATTCTCTAACCAACTAATCCTCACTGAGCAGTCCCATTCTCTAACTAACTAATCCTCACTGAGCAGTCCCATTCTCTAACCAACCAATCCTCACTGAGCAGTCCCATTCTCTAACCAACCAATCCTCACTGAGCAGTCCCATTCTCTAACAATCTAATCCTCACTGAGCAGTCCCATTCTCTAACTAACTAATCCTCACTGAGCAGTCCCATTCTCTAACCAACCAATCCTCACTGAGCAGTCCCATTCTCTAACCAACCAATCCTCACTGAGCAGTCCCATTCTCTAACTAACTAATCCTCACTGAGCAGTCCCATTCTCTAACCAACCAATCCTCACTGAGCAGTCCCATTCTCTAACCAACCAATCCTCACTGAGCAGCCCCATTCTCTAACCAACCAATCCTCACTGAGCAGTCCCATTCTCTAACCAACCAATCCTCACTGAGCAGTCCCATTCTCTAACCATCTAATCCTCACTGAGCAGTCCCATTCTCTAACCAACCAATCCTCACTGAGCAGTCCCATTCTCTAACCAACCAATTCTCACTGAGCAGTCCCATTCTCTAACCATCTAATCCTCACTGAGCAGTCCCATTCTCTAACCAACCAATCCTCACTGAGCAGTCCCATTCTCTAACCAACTAATCCTCACTGAGCAGTCCCATTCTCTAACCAACTAATCCTCACTGAGCAGTCCCATTCTCTAACCAACCAATCCTCACTGAGCAGTCCCATTCTCTAACCAACCAATCCTCACTGAGCAGTCCCATTCTCTAACTAACTAATCCTCACTGAGCAGTCCCATTCTCTAACCAACGAATCCTCACTGAGCAGTCCCATTCTCTAACCATCTAATCCTCACTGAGCAGTCCCATTCTCTAACTAACCAATCCTCACTGAGCAGTCCCATTCTCTAACCATCTAATCCTCACTGAGCAGTCCCATTCTCTAACTAACCAATCCTCACTGAGCAGTCCCATTCTCTAACCAAACAATCCTCACTGAGCAGTCCCATTCTCTAACCAAACAATCCTCACTGAGCAGTCCCATTCTCTAACCAAACAATCCTCACTGAGCAGTCCCATTCTCTAACCAAACAATCCTCACTGAGCAGTCCCATTCTCTAACCAAACAATCCTCACTGAGCAGTCCCATTCTCTAACTAACTAATCCTCACTGAGCAGTCCCATTCTCTAACCATCTAATCCTCACTGAGCAGTCCCATTCTCTAACCATCTAATCCTCACTGAGCAGTCCCATTCTCTAACTAACCAATCCTCACTGAGGAGTCCCATTCTCTAACCAAACAATCCTCACTGAGCAGTCCCATTCTCTAACCAAACAATCCTCACTGAGCAGTCCCATTCTCTAACCAACCAATCCTCACTGAGCAGTCCCTTTCTCTAATCAGCCAATTCTCACTGAGCAGTCCCATTCTCTAACTAACCAATCCTCACTGAGCAGTCCCATTCTCTAACCATCTAATCCTCACTGAGCAGTCCCATTCTCTAACCAACCAATCCTCACTGAGCAGTCAGATTCTCTAACCAAACAATCCTCACTGAGCAGTCCCATTCTCTAACCAACTAATCCTCACTGAGCAGTCCCATTCTCTAACCATCTAATCCTCACTGAGCAGTCCCATTCTCTAACCAACCAATCCTCACTGAGCAGTCCCATTCTCTAACTAACCAATCCTCACTGAGCAGTCCCATTCTCTAACCAACCAATCCTCACTGAGCAGTCCCATTCTCTAACCAACCAATCCTCACTGAGCAGTCCCATTCTCTAACTAACTAATCCTCACTGAGCAGTCCCATTCTATAACCAACTAATCCTCACTGAGCAGTCCCATTCTATAACCAACCAATCCTCACTGAGCAGTCCCATTCTCTAACTAACTAATCCTCACTGAGCAGTCCCATTCTATAACCAACTAATTCTCACTGAGCAGTCCCATTCTCTAACTAACTAATCCTCACTGAGCAGTCCCATTTTCTAACCAACTAATCCTCACTGAGCAGTCCCATTCTATAACCAACTAATCCTCACTGAGCAGTCCCATTCTCTAACTAACTAATCCTCACTGAGCAGTCCCATTCTATAACCAACTAATCCTCACTGAGCAGTCCCATTCTCTAACTAACTAATCCTCACTGAGCAGTCCCATTCTATAACTAACTAATCCTCACTGAGCAGTCCCATTCTCTAACTAACTAATCCTCACTGAGCAGTCCCATTCTATAACCAACCAATCCTCACTGAGCAGTCCCATTCTCTGACCAACCAATTCTCACTGAGCAGTCCCATTCTCTAACCAACCAATCCTCACTGAGCAGTCCCATTCTCTAACCAACTAATCCTCACTGAGCAGTCCCATTCTCTAACCAACCAATCCTCACTGAGCAGTCCCATTCTCTAACCATCTAATCCTCACTGAGCAGTCCCATTCTCTAACCAGCCAATCCTCACTGAGCAGTCCCATTCTCTAACTAACTAATCCTCACTGAGCAGTCCCATTCTCTAACCAACCAATTCTCACTGAGCAGTCCCGTTCTCTAACCAGCCAATCCTCACTGAGCAGTCCCATTCTCTAACCAACCAATCCTCACTGAGCAGTCCCATTCTATAACCAACCAATCCTCACTGAGCAGTCCCATTCTCTAACCATCTAATCCTCACTGAGCAGTCCCATTCTCTAACTAACTAATCCTCACTGAGCAGTCCCATTCTCTAACCAACCAATTCTCACTGAGCAGTCCCATTCTCTAACCAACCAATTCTCACTGAGCAGTCCCATTCTCTAACCAACCAATTCTCACTGAGCAGTCCCATTCTCTAACCATCTAATCCTCACTGAGCAGTCCCATTCTCTAACTAACTAATCCTCACTGAGCAGTCCCATTCTCTAACCAACCAATTCTCACTGAGCAGTCCCATTCTCTAACCAACCAATCCTCACTGAGCAGTCCCATTCTATAACCAACCAATCCTCACTGAGCAGTCCCATTCTCTAACCATCTAATCCTCACTGAGCAGTCCCATTCTCTAACTAACCAATCATCACTGAGCAGTCCCATTCTATAACCAGCCAATCCTCACTGAGCAGTCCCATTCTCTAACCAACCAATCCTCACTGAGCAGTCCCATTCTCTAACTAACTAATCCTCACTGAGCAGTCCGATTCTATAACCAACTAATCCTCACTGAGCAGTCCCATTCTATAACCAACCAATCCTCACTGAGCAGTCCCATTCTCTAACTAACTAATCCTCACTGAGCAGTCCCATTCTATAACCAACTAATCCTCACTGAGCAGTCCCATTCTCTAACTAACTAATCCTCACTGAGCAGTCCCATTTTCTAACCAACTAATCCTCACTGAGCAGTCCCATTCTATAACCAACTAATCCTCACTGAGCAGTCCCATTCTCTAACTAACTAATCCTCACTGAGCAGTCCCATTCTCTAACCAACTAATCCTCACTGAGCAGTCCCATTCTATAACCAACTAATCCTCACTGAGCAGTCCCATTCTCTAACTAACTAATCCTCACTGAGCAGTCCCATTCTATAACTAACTAATCCTCACTGAGCAGTCCCATTCTCTAACTAACTAATCCTCACTGAGCAGTCCCATTCTATAACCAACCAATCCTCACTGAGCAGTCCCATTCTCTAACCAACCAATTCTCACTGAGCAGTCCCATTCTCTAACCAACCAATCCTCACTGAGCAGTCCCATTCTCTAACCAACTAATCCTCACTGAGCAGTCCCATTCTCTAACCAGCCAATCCTCACTGAGCAGTCCCATTCTCTAACTAACTAATCCTCACTGAGCAGTCCCATTCTCTAACCAACCAATTCTCACTGAGCAGTCCCGTTCTCTAACCAGCCAATCCTCACTGAGCAGTCCCATTCTCTAACCAACCAATCCTCACTGAGCAGTCCCATTCTATAACCAACCAATCCTCACTGAGCAGTCCCATTCTCTAACCATCTAATCCTCACTGAGCAGTCCCATTCTCTAACTAACTAATCCTCACTGAGCAGTCCCATTCTCTAACCAACCAATTCTCACTGAGCAGTCCCATTCTCTAACCAACCAATTCTCACTGAGCAGTCCCATTCTCTAACCAACCAATTCTCACTGAGCAGTCCCATTCTCTAACCATCTAATCCTCACTGAGCAGTCCCATTCTCTAACTAACTAATCCTCACTGAGCAGTCCCATTCTCTAACCAACCAATTCTCACTGAGCAGTCCCATTCTCTAACCAACCAATCCTCACTGAGCAGTCCCATTCTATAACCAACTAATCCTCACTGAGCAGTCCCATTCTCTAACCATCTAATCCTCACTGAGCAGTCCCATTCTCTAACTAACTAATCCTCACTGAGCAGTCCCATTCTCTAACCAACCAATTCTCACTGAGCAGTCCCATTCTCTAACCAACCAATTCTCACTGAGCAGTCCCATTCTCTAACCAACCAATCCTCACTGAGCAGTCCCATTCTCTAACCATCTAATCCTCACTGAGCAGTCCCATTCTCTAACCAACCAATCCTCACTGAGCAGTCCCATTCTATAACCAACCAATCCTCACTGAGCAGTCCCATTCTCTAACCATCTAATCCTCACTGAGCAGTCCCATTCTCTAACTAACTAATCCTCACTGAGCAGTCCCATTCTCTAACCAACCAATTCTCACTGAGCAGTCCCATTCTCTAACCAACCAATTCTCACTGAGCTGTCCCATTCTCTAACCAACCAATTCTCACTGAGCAGTCCCATTCTCTAACCATCTAATCCTCACTGAGCAGTCCCATTCTCTAACTAACTAATCCTCACTGAGCAGTCCCATTCTCTAACCAACCAATTCTCACTGAGCAGTCCCATTCTCTAACCAACCAATCCTCACTGAGCAGTCCCATTCTATAACCAACAAATCCTCACTGAGCAGTCCCATTCTCTAACCATCTAATCCTCACTGAGCAGTCCCATTCTCTAACCAGCCAATCCTCATTGAGCAGTCCCATTCTCTAACCAGCCAATCCTCATTGAGCAGTCCCTTTCTCTAACCAGCCAATCCTAACTGAGCAGTCATTAATTAAGACATTATTAAGGAGACCCCTAACCAGCAAGCCAAACACAAAGACGTTAATTAAGGAGACCCATAACCTGCAAGCCAAATACAAAAACGTTAATTAAGGAAGACCCCTAACCTGCACGCCAAATACAAAAACGTTAATTAAGGAGACCCCTAACCTGCAAGCCAAATACAAAGACGTTAATTAAGGAGACCCCTAACCTGCAAGCCAAATACAAAAACGTTAATTAAGGAAGACCCCTAACCTGCACGCCAAATACAAAAACGTTAATTAAGGAGACCCCTAACCTGCACGCCAAATACAAAGACGTTAATTAAGGAGACCCCTAACCTGCAAGCCAAATACAAAAACGTTAATTAAGGAGACCCCTAACCTGCAAGCCAAACTAGTGGAAAGATGCTATTGCTGTGCTAACTAATGTGGGCTTGTAGCTCAGTTGAATGCTGTTGCTTTAAGAACTGTAAATGTGAAGTGCACGTGCACAGGTGTGTCAGTGTTACACAAGTTGTCGACAAGTTGCTAACATGTTGATCTGTCACTAAAATCAGTTATGATGCCCAGAACGTTTTGCCCATGACATATCCTGTTTCTATTGAATCCTTTCTCAATATATAGAAAATAACATTGAAACTCTACTACATATATGTATGTCCTTATTTGATTTTTCTGGCCTTAAATGGAACCTTTTTCTCTTCTCCTCCAGGTGCGTTCATCGTCTGCTGGACTCCAGGCCTCGTTCTCCTCCTCCTCGATGTGTTCTGTGCCAACTGTAACGTCCTGGACTTTGAGAAGTTCTTCCTGCTTCTGGCTGAGTTTAACTCCGCTATGAACCCCATCATCTACAGCTACCGGGACAAGGAGATGAGCGCCACATTCAAGCAGATCCTGTGCTGCCAGCGCCAGGAGAATGTCAACGGGACGACAGCCGAGGGCTCCGACCGCTCAGCCTCCTCTATCAATCACACCGTGCTGAGTGGAGGGAGACAAAACAATGATCACTCAGTGGTGTGAGAGGAGGAGAGGAGGACAGGAGAGGGACTGGGGCTGGAGACAGGAGGAGAGGAGAGGGACTGGGGTTGGAGAGGGGGAGAGGGAGAGGGACTGGGGCTGGAGACAGGAGACAGGAGGAGAGGAGAGGGACTGGGGCTGGAGACAGGAGGAGAGGAGAGGGACTGGGGCTGGAGAGGGGGAGAGGGAGAGGGACTGGGGTTGGAGACAGGAGGAGAGGAGAGGAGAGGGACTGGGGCTGGAGACAGGAGACAAGAGGAGAGGAGAGGGACTGGGGTTGGAGACAGGAGACAGGAGGAGAGGAGAGGGACTGGGGTTGGAGAGGGGGAGAGGGAGAGGGACTGGGGCTGGAGACAGGAGGAGAGGAGAGGGACTGGGGTTGGAGAGGGGGAGAGGGAGAGGGACTGGGGTTGGAGACAGGAGGAGAGGAGAGGGACTGGGGCTGGAGACAGGAGACAGGAGGAGAGGAGAGGGACTGGGGCTGGAGAGGGGGAGAGGAGAGGGACTGGGGCTGGAGAGGGGAAGAGGAGAGGGACTGGAGCTGGAGACAGGAGGAGAGGAGAGGGACTGTGGCTGGAGAAGGGGAGAAGGACTGTGACTGGAGAAGGGGAGAGGGACTGTGGCTGGAGAAGGGGAGAGGGACTGGAGCTGGAGAAGGGAGAGGGACTAGAGCTGGAGCTGGAGAGGGGAAGATGGACTGGGGCTGTAGCTGGAGAGGGGGAGAGGGACTTGGGATGGAGCTGGAGATATGAGGAGAAGAGAAAGGCTGGAACTGGAGATAGGAGGAGAGGAGAGGGACTTGGGCTGGACACAGGAGGTGAGGGACTTGGGGCTGGACTGGCGACAGGAGAGGACAGGAGATGGATTGGGACTGAAGCTGGACACAGGAGGAGAGGAGAGGGACTGGAGCTGGAGAGGGGGAGATGGACTGGGGCTGTAGCTGGAGAGGGGGAGAGGAGAGGGACTGGAGCTGGAGCTGGAGAGGGGGAGATGGACTGGGGCTGTAGCTGGAGAGGGGGAGAGGGACTTGGGATGGAGCTGGAGATATGAGGAGAAGAGAAAGGCTGGAACTGGAGATAGGAGGAGAGGAGAGGGACTTGGGCTGGACACAGGAGGTGAGGGACTTGGGGCTGGAACTGGCGACAGGAGGAGGGTAGAGGGACTGGGGCAGGAGCTAAGTGGGGCTGCAGCCAGGAGGGGCTGCAGTGTAGAGCCCATCCCAGGGGTGGCCAGGAGATGGGTGGGAGGAGGGGTGCAGGCAGGGACCAAGGAGGGGGGTTGGAGATGGACTACAGGTCTAACATTACTATAAAGACCAGGGGGATGGACTATAAGTCTAACATTACTATAAAGACCAGGGGATGGACTATAAGGTCTAATGTTACTATAAAGACCAGGGTGATGGACTATAAGGTCTAATGTTACTATAAAGACCAGGGTGATGGACTATAGGTCTAATGTTACTATAAAGACCAGGGTGACAGAATGCAGAAAAATAAGAAGCTAAGTCCGTCTTACTCTGAGGGTTGGAACCCGAGGGTAGAGGCATCGCAAGACTCTGATAGGCTGTTAGTTATTTGTTTTCTATTTTGTAAAAAAAATGGTTGTTGTTGTTGATGAACTATTTAAAGACTAATCTAATGAATATGTAAAGAACTGGCTAATGAATATGTAAAGAACTGGCTAATGAATATGTAAAGAACTGGCTAATGTATAACCCACCTCTTCCAATATATAACCTGCTCTCTATTTTCCCTCTCCTTCTTACTGAATGTCTTGCCTGACTTTGGTTTGTCTCAAAGGGCACCCTATTCCATATACAGTGCGCTACTTTTTGAACCAGTGCCCAGTGCCACCTAGTCCATTATATAGGGAATAGGGTGCCATTTTTGGACTCATCCGTAAAGAAAACTTGTGAACTTGAAAGATGAAGAGTCTGTCCAGTAAATATTTCCACTAATCTCATCCTCACAGTGGCACAGAAACAAACCGTCCTGATTTCTAACAGCTTTCACGCCAGTACTTATCATTATAAACACATTACCACGTCATCGTACGCTATCAAGACGTACTGAATAGCTTTTACCCAAGTATTTTAGTACTTAGTGTGATTACAACACTTAGATTCTCTGTTAGCGTATTCTGTTGTTGAGCCCCAGACCACAGTGGAGCACTCTCTCTTTCAAAAAAGTTTTAACATCACCAAGTAGGTTGTCTAATAAGATCTGGGTGTGTGTCCTAAATGGGCCCTGATCAAACTAGTGCCCTATAAATAGGGCACAGGGTTCCATTGGGGATGTAGCCCCTGTTCATCATTTTAACTTTCTGTTCCCAAGTATGTTGATCTATTGACAGAAAACTTGGGACCTGTTTTACCTATCTCAACCTAAAGTTTTGGCTGGATTCCACCCGTAGGATTACAGGCCCATGAATATCAAACACTAAAACACAAAGAATGTAGTTCCTAAGGAGAACCTGTTATAATCATTTTAACTTTAAATTGGCTTTAAGCCAAGTATGAATTCCAAGTATGACAGACCATTTGGAACCATTGATTTGACGGGTGGCGATCTGTCTTCTGCAATGGAACAGTTTGTATCAATTTGCGGGTCGGCAGTCAAGTTAAGATATTGAACCTTCACGAAGTAAAGTGTCCCCGGCCACGTCGTCGTGATGATGTATGTTGCATCACGTGAAGCTTTTTACATCATCATCCGGGGACGCTTGGCTTCTTGAAAGTCCAATGTCTTAACTTGACTGCCGACCCGCGACACATTTTGAAACTGGAACTGTGGACTAATGGAGAAAAAAAAAAATACAAAAATATATTTTTTTACTGAAATGTTTTCCTGTCTTTGTTCAGATAGCACATTTTTGACCAATCAGAAAGCATAAACATTCCAGACTTCAGGTACATACACTCTTGTCCTTGACGATGACCAAAGGAAATGCTTCTCAGTTAAATTGCCTACAGGTTTATCAACAGTTAAGGTCCCCTATAGATGGTTTTATGTGTCTATAGGTTTATTTATGTTATTGATCTGTTTGGGAAACTATAATGCAGCTAGATAACAAACATTTAATCAAGCAGCTTGTTGTTGTTGTTGTTGACCTAATAGTGTTACATGTAATGACAGATGTAAGAAAATAGTTGATAATGTCACACGTTACATCATGTCTGTAATGTGTGTCTGTCCTATAAGCATCTGCAATATGGACACGTCCCTGATCTTCATAACCCATACCTTCATCCTGAGTGTGTACGAGACCGCCCCTGTCTTCATAACCCATACCTTCATCCTGAGTGTGTACGAGACCGTCCCTGTCTTCATAACCCATACCTTCATTCTGAGTGTGTACGAGAACGCCCCTGTCTTCATAACCCATACCTTCATCCTGAGTGTGTACGAGACCGCCCCTGTCTTCATAACCCATACCTTCATCCTGAGTGTGTACGAGACATACACAGTTCAAAAGTTTGGGGTCACTTAGAAATGTCCTTGTTTTTTAAAGAAAAGCTAATTTTTTGTCCATTAAAATAACATCAAATTGATCAGAAATACAGTGTAGACATTGTTAATGTTGTAATTGACTATTGTAGCTGGAAACGGCAGATTATTTATGTAATATCTACATAGGTGTACAGAGGCCCATTATCAGCAACCATCACTCCTGGGATAATATAATAACATAATGATAATGGGCCTCTGTTCACCTATGTAGATATTCCATAATAACATCAGCCGTTTCCAGATACAATAGTAATTTACAACATTAACAATGTCTACACTGTATTTCTGATCAATTTGATGTTATTTTAATGGACAAAAGAATGTGCTTTCCTTTCAAAAACAAGGACATTTCTAAGTGACCCCCAAAACTTTTGAACAGCAGTGTACATACCCCAGAACCACCATTTGACTGTAGCCATTCTCAAAAAAAAAAGTGTTAGATATTTAAACAAACTAAAATATGAAGAACCATTCTATGTCTTTTCCTATATATATATATATATATATATATATATATATATACACACCATTGTACATACGTGTGTACGTATGAATGTTTGTATGTAAAATATATATTCAAAGTTAACGAAGAAAGGGAATGTTTTGTTGTTGGAAACAGAACCGTGTAAGATCCAACGCTCTGTTTCAATCTGGGATTTGTCTTCTTTTTGCATTTTACGTTGACGACTGTCACGATCGTGTGGCGGATTGACGGACCAAAACGCAGCATTTGGAAAATAAGCCATCTTCTTTTATTTTAAAGACGACGAAAAATAAACACGAAACACTTAATACAAACTAACAAAACAACAAACGATCGTGAAGCTAATAAACGTCGTGCACACACACAGGCTACAAACGTTCTGACATAGACAACTACTCACAACCAATGAAAGCCTATGGCTACCCTAAATAAGGCTCCCAATCAGAGACAACCGAAATCAGCTGTCTCTAATTGGGAACTCATTCAGGTAACCATAGACTCTCCTAGACAACTAAACATACATAGACAACGCTAGACACATGTACTCCACACAAACCCATATACTATACCCAACAACCCCTTTACCATAAAAAACACCCAAAACCAACAAAACACAAACATTCCCCATGTCACACCCTGACCTAACTAAAATAATAAAGAAAACAAAGAATACTAAGGCCAGGGCGTGACAACGACATTAAATCTGACACCACAACTATTTTCTTCCTTCTAAAAGCATTTCCAAGAAACGTCTGGGAATCTGAAATCAAAATGTCTTATTCCATTACTAATAATCATCGTGTATGGTTCAAGATCTTCAAAGAAATTACAGTTGGCATGGGGAACGTACCAAATGGCACCATATTCCCTGTATAGTGCACTACTTTTAAACAGGGCCCATAGAACTCTGCTCAAAAGTAGTGCACTAAATAAGGAATATGGTGTCAATTCAGACACACACATGCTTAATTAATCATAAGAAGTGGACTCATGCAGACAAGTGTTCCCATTCAGTCATACTATAACTGCAGGAGTCATACTATAAATGCATGAGTCATACTATACCTATAGGAGTCATACTATAACTGTAGGAGTCATACTATACCTATAGGAGTCATACTATAACTGTGGAAGTCAAACTATAACTGTAGGAGTCATACTATAACTGCAGGAGTCATACTATAAATGCATGAGTCATACTATACCTATAGGAGTCATACTATAACTGTAGGAGTCATACTATAACTGTAGGAGTCATACTATAACTGTAGGAGTCATACTATAACTGTAGGAGTCATACTATAACTGTAGGAGTCATACTTTAACTGCATGAGTCATACTATACCTGTAGGAGTCATACTATACCTATAGGAGTCATACTATAACTGTATGAGTCATACTATAACTGTAGGAGTCATACTATACCTATAGGAGTCATACTATAACTGTAGAAGTCAAACTATAACTGTAGGAGTCATACTATAACTGTAGGAGTCATACTATAACTGTAGGAGTCATACTATAACTGTAGGAGTCATACTATAACTGCAGGAGTCATACTATAACTGTAGGAGTCATACTATAACTGTAGGAGTCATACTATAACTGTAGGAGTCATATTATAACTGTAGGAGTCATACTATACCTGTAGGACTCATACTATAATTGTAGGAGTCATACTATAACTGCAGGAGTCATACTATAACTGTAGGAGTCATACTATAACTTTCAATGTCACACTATAACTGTAGGAGTCATACTATAACTGTAGGAGTCATACTATAACTGTAGGACTCATACTATAACTGTAGGAGTCATACTATAACTGCAGGAGTCATACTATAACTGCAGGAGTCATACTATAACTGTAGGAGTCATACTATACCTATAGGAGTCATACTATAACTGTAGGAGTCATACTATAACTGCAGGAGTCATACTATAACTGCAGGAGTCATACTATAACTGTAGGAGTCATACTATACCTATAGGAGTCATACTATAACTGCAGCATCCATACTATTACTGAAGGAGTCATATTATAACTGTAGGAGTCATACTATAACTGTAGGAGTCATACTATAACTGCAGCATCCATACTATTACTGAAGGAGTCATACTATAACTGTAGGAGTCATACTATAACTGTAGGAGTCATACTATAACTGCAGGAGTCATACTATAACTGTAGGAGTCATACTATAACTGTAGGAGTCATACTATAACTGTAGGAGTCATACTATAACTGTAGGAGTCATACTATAACTGTAGGAGTCATACTATAACTGTAGGAGTCATACTATAACTGTAGGAGTCATACTATAACTGTAGGAGTCATACTATAACTGTAGGAGTCATACTATAACTGTAGGAGTCATACTATAACTGCAGCATCCATACTATTACTGTAGGAGTCATACTATAACTGTAGGAGTCATACTATAACTGTAGGAGTCATACTATAACTGTAGGAGTCATACTATAACTGTAGGAGTCATACTATAACTGCAGGAGTCATACTATAACTGCAGCATCCATACTATTACTGTAGGAGTCATACTATAACTGTAGGAGTCATACTATAACTGTAGGAGTCATACTATAACTGTAGGAGTCATACTATAACTGCAGGAGTCATACTATAACTGTAGGAGTCATACTATACCTATAGGAGTCATACTATAACTGCAGGAGTCATACTATAACTGTAGGAGTCATACTATAACTGCAGGAGTCATACTATAACTGTAGGAGTCATACTATACCTATAGGAGTCATACTATAACTGTAGGAGTCATACTATAACTGCAGGAGTCATACTATAACTGTAGGAGTCATACTATAACTGCAGGAGTCATACTATAACTGCAGGAGTCATACTATAACTGCAGGAGTCATACTATAACTGCAGGAGTCATACTATAACTGTAGGAGTCATACTATACCTATAGGAGTCATACTATAACTGTAGGAGTCATACTATAACTGCAGCATCCATACTATTACTGTAGGAGTCATACTATAACTGTAGGAGTCATACTATAACTGTAGGAGTCCATGTACAGTATCCAGAGAATCCTTGTAGGATGCAGAAACTGGCACAGAACTTTTCCACGCACAATGTCTCTGTAAAACTTCCACATTATTTCCAGGATTATGCTCTTCAATAAATGAGACACCAGACCAACTCGGCGGCAGAGAGACAAGCTAGCTGCAATCAGTTCAGTGTGGGACAAGTGGGTGGATCACCTTCCCCTGTTTTACAACCCTGGGCCCAACGTTACTGCTGATGATCAGCTTATTCTTGAGGCTTTAGAAACGCACACCTGTTCAGGAGAGGTGCTGGCTAGCGGAGTAGAACACCTGTTTAGGAGAGGTGCTGGCTAGCAGAGTAGAACACCTGTTTAGGAGAGGTGCTGGCTAGCAGAGTAGAACACCTGTTTAGGAGAGCTGCTGGCTAGCAGAGTAGAACACCTGTTTAGGAGAGGTGCTGGCTAGCAGAGTAGAACACCTGTTTAGGAGAGGTGCTGGCTAGCGGAGTAGAACACCTGTTTAGGAGAGGTGCTGAATAGCAGAGTAGAACACCTGTCAGGAGAGGTGCTGGCTAGCAGAGTAGAACACCTGTTTAGGAGAGGTGCTGGCTAACAGAGTAGAACACCTGTTTAGGAGAGGTGCTGGCTAGCAGAGTAGAACACCTGTTTAGGAGAGGTGCTGGCTAACAGAGTAGAACACCTGTTTAGGAGAGGTGCTGGCTAACAGAGTAGAACACCTGTTTAGGAGAGGTGCTGACTAGCAGAGTAGAACACCTGTCAGGAGAGGTGCTGGCTAGCAGAGTAGAACACCTGTCAGGAGAGGTGCTGACTAGCAGAGTAGAACACCTGTCAGGAGAGGTGCTGGCTAGCAGAGTAGAACACCTGTTTAGGAGAGGTGCTGGCTAACAGAGTAGAACACCTGTTTAGGAGAGGTGCTGGCTAGCAGAGTAGAACACCTATTTAGGAGAGGTGCTGGCTAGCAGAGTAGAACACCTGTTTAGGAGAGGTGCTGGCTAACAGAGTAGAACACCTGTTTAGGAGAGGTGCTGGCTAACAGAGTAGAACACCTGTTTAGGAGAGGTGCTGGCTAGCAGAGTAGAACACCTGTTTAGGAGAGGTGCTGGCTAGCAGAGTAGAACACCTGTTTAGGAGAGGTGCTGGCTAACAGAGTAGAACACCTGTTTAGGAGAGGTGCTGGCTAACAGAGTAGAACACCTGTTTAGGAGAGGTGCTGGCTAACAGAGTAGAACACCTGTTTAGGAGAGGTGCTGGCTAACAGAGTAGAACACCTGTTTAGGAGAGGTGCTGGCTAGCGGAGTAGAACACCTGTTTAGGAGAGGTGCTGGCTAGCAGAGTAGAACACCTGTTTAGGAGAGGTGCTGGCTAGCGGAGTAGAACACCTGTTTAGGAGAGGTGCTGGCTAGCAGAGTAGAACACCTGTTTAGGAGAGGTGCTGGCTAGCGGAGTAGAACACCTGTTTAGGAGAGGTGCTGGCTAACAGAGTAGAACACCTGGTTAGGAGAGGTGCTGGCTAGCAGAGTAGAACACCTGTTTAGGTGAGGTGCTGGCTAGCAGAGTAGAACACCTGTTTAGGAGAGGTGCTGGCTAGCGGAGTAGAACACCTGTTTAGGAGAGGTGCTGGCTAGCAGAGTAGAACACCTGTTTAGGAGAGGTGCTAACTAGCAGAGTAGAACACCTGTTTAGGAGAGGTGCTGGCTAGCGGAGTAGAACACCTGGTTAGGAGAGGTGCTGGCAAGCAGAGTAGAACACCTGTTTAGGAGAGGTGCTGGCTAACAGAGTAGAACACCTGGTTAGGAGAGGTGCTGGCTAGCAGAGTAGAACACCTGTTTAGGAGAGGTGCTGGCTAGCGGAGTAGAACACCTGGTTAGGAGAGGTGCTGGCTAACAGAGTAGAACACCTGTTTAGGAGAGGTGCTGGCTAGCAGAGTAGAACACCTGTTTAGGAGAGGTGCTGGCTAGCGGAGTAGAACACCTGTTTAGGAGAGGTGCTGGCTAGCAGAGTAGAACACCTGTTTAGGAGAGGTGCTGGCTAGCGGAGTAGAACACCTGTTTAGGAGAGGTGCTGGCTAGCAGAGTAGAACACCTGTTTAGGTGAGGTGCTGGCTAGCAGAGTAGAACACCTGTTTAGGAGAGGTGCTGACTAGCAGAGTAGAACACCTGTTTAGGAGAGGTGCTGGCTAGAGGAGTAGAACACCTGTTTAGGAGAGGTGCTGGCTAGCAGAGTAGAACACCTGTTTAGGAGAGGTGCTGACTAACAGAGTAGAACACCTGTTTAGGAGAGGTGCTGGCTAGCAGAGTAGAACACCTGTTTAGGAGAGGTGCTGGCTAGCAGAGTAGAACACCTGTTTAGGAGAGGTGCTGGCTAGCAGAGTAGAACACCTGTTTAGGAGAGGTGCTGGCTAGCGGAGTAGAACACCTGTTAAGGAGAGGTGCTGGCTAGCAGAGTAGAACACCTGTTTAGGAGAGGTGCTGGCTAACGGAGTAGAACACCTGTTTAGGAGAGGTGCTGGCTAGCGGAGTAGAACACCTGTTTAGGAGAGGTGCTGGCTAGCAGAGTAGAACACCTGTTTAGGAGAGGTGCTGGCTAGCAGAGTAGAACACCTGTTTAGGAGAGGTGCTGGCTAGCCTAGTAGAACACCTGTTTAGGAGAGGTGCTGGCTAGCAGAGTAGAACACCTGTTTAGGAGAGTTGCTGGCTAACAGAGTAGAACACCTGTTTAGGAGAGGTGCTGGCTAGCGGAGTAGAACACCTGTTTAGGAGAGGTGCTGGCTAGCAGAGTAGAACACCTGTTTAGGAGAGGTGCTGGCTAGCAGAGTAGAACACCTGTTTAGGAGAGGTGCTGGCTAGCAGAGTAGAACACCTGTTTAGGAGAGGTGCTGGCTAACAGAGTAGAACACCTGTTTAGGAGAGGTGCTGGCTAGCGGAGTAGAACACCTGTTTAGGAGAGGTGCTAACTAGCAGAGTAGAACACCTGTTTAGGAGAGGTGCTGGCTAGCGGAGTAGAACACCTGGTTAGGAGAGGTGCTGGCAAGCAGAGTAGAACACCTGTTTAGGAGAGGTGCTGGCTAACAGAGTAGAACACCTGGTTAGGAGAGGTGCTGGCTAGCAGAGTAGAACACCTGTTTAGGAGAGGTGCTGGCTAGCGGAGTAGAACACCTGGTTAGGAGAGGTGCTGGCTAACAGAGTAGAACACCTGTTTAGGAGAGGTGCTGGCTAGCAGAGTAGAACACCTGTTTAGGAGAGGTGCTGGCTAGCGGAGTAGAACACCTGTTTAGGAGAGGTGCTGGCTAGCAGAGTAGAACACCTGTTTAGGAGAGGTGCTGGCTAGCGGAGTAGAACACCTGTTTAGGAGAGGTGCTGGCTAGCAGAGTAGAACACCTGTTTAGGTGAGGTGCTGGCTAGCAGAATAGAACACCTGTTTAGGAGAGGTGCTGACTAGCAGAGTAGAACACCTGTTTAGGAGAGGTGCTGGCTAGAGGAGTAGAACACCTGTTTAGGAGAGGTGCTGGCTAGCAGAGTAGAACACCTGTTTAGTAGAGGTGCTGGCTAACAGAGTAGAACACCTGTTTAGGAGAGGTGCTGGCTAGCGGAGTAGAACACCTGTTTAGTAGAGGTGCTGGCTAACAGAGTAGAACACCTGTTTAGGAGAGGTGCTGGCTAGCAGAGTAGAACACCTGTTTAGGAGAGGTGCTGGCTAACAGAGTAGAACACCTGTTTAGGAGAGGTGCTGGCTAGCAGAGTAGAACACCTGTTTAGGAGAGGTGCTGGCTAGCGGAGTAGAACACCTGTTAAGGAGAGGTGCTGGCTAGCAGAGTAGAACACCTGTTTAGGAGAGGTGCTGGCTAACGGAGTAGAACACCTGTTTAGGAGAGGTGCTGGCTACCGGAGTAGAACACCTGTTTAGGAGAGTTGCTGGCTAACAGAGTAGAACACCTGTTTAGGAGAGGTGCTGGCTAGCGGAGTAGAACACCTATTTAGGAGAGGTGCTGGCTAACAGAGTAGAACACCTGTTTAGGAGAGGTGCTGGCTAGCAGAGTAGAACACCTGTTTAGGAGAGGTGCTGGCTAGCAGAGTAGAACACCTGTTTAGGAGAGGTGCTGGCTAGCAGAGTAGAACACCTGTTTAGGAGAGGTGCTGGCTAGCGGAGTAGAACACCTATTCAGGAGAGGTGCTGGCTAGCGGAGTAGAACACCTGTTTAGGAGAGGTGCTGGCTAGCAGAGTAGAACACCTGTTTAGGAGAGGTGCTGGCTAGCAGAGTAGAACACCTGTTTAGGAGAGGTGCTGGCTAGCAGAGTAGAACACCTGTTTAGGAGAGGTGCTGGCTAGCAGAGTAGAACACCTGTTTAGGAGAGGTGCTGGCTAGCCTAGTAGAACACCTGTTTAGGAGAGGTGCTGGCTAGCAGAGTAGAACACCTGTTTAGGAGACTTGCTGGCAAACAGAGTAGAACACCTGTTTAGGAGAGGTGCTGGCTAGCGGAGTAGAACACCTGTTTAGGAGAGGTGCTGGCTAGCAGAGTAGAACACCTGGTTAGGAGAGGTGCTGGCTAGCGGAGTAGAACACCTGTTTAGGAGAGGTGCTGGCTAACAGAGTAGAACACCTGTTTAGGAGAGGTGCTGGCTAGCGGAGTAGAACACCTGTTTAGGAGAGGTGCTGGCTAGCAGAGTAGAACACCTGTTTAGGAGAGGTGCTGGCTAACAGAGTAGAACACCTGTTTAGGAGAGGTGCTGGCTAGCGGAGTAAAACACCTGTTCAGGAAAGGTGCTGGCTAGCAGAGTAGAACACCTGTTTAGGAGAGGTGCTGGCTAGCAGAGTAGAACACCTGTTTAGGAGAGGTGCTGGCTTGCAGAGTAGAACACCTGTTTAGGAGAGGTGCTGGCTAGCCTAGTAGAACACCTGTTTAGGAGAGGTGCTGGCTAGCAGAGTAGAACACCTGTTTAGGAGAGGTGCTGGCTAGCAGAGTAGAACACCTGTTTAGGAGAGGTGCTGGCTAGCAGAGTAGAACACCTGGTTAGGAGAGGTGCTGGCTAGCAGAGTAGAACGCCTGTTTAGGAGAGGTGCTGGCTAGCAGAGTAGAACACCTGTTTAGGAGAGGTGCTGGCTAATGGAGTAGAACACCTGTTTAGGAGAGGTGCTGGCTAGCAGAGTAGAACACCTGTTTAGGAGAGGTGCTGGCTAGCAGAGTAGAACACCTGTTTAGGAGAGGTGCTGGCTAGCAGAGTAGAACACCTGTTTAGGAGAGGTGCTGGCTAGCAGAGTAGAACACCTGTTTAGGAGAGGTGCTGGCTAGCAGAGTAGAACACCTGTTTAGGAGAGGTGCTGGCTAGCAGAGTAGAACACCTGTTTAGGAGAGGTGCTGTCTCGCGGAGTAGAACACCTGTTTAGGAGAGGTGCTGGCTAGCAGAGTAGAACACCTGTTTAGGAGAGTTGCTGGCTAACAGAGTAGAACACCTGTTTAGGAGAGGTGCTGGCTAGCAGAGTAGAACACCTGTTTAGGAGAGGTGCTGGCTAGCGGAGTAGAACACCTGTTTAGGTGAGGTGCTGGCTAGCGGAGTAGAACACCTGTTTAGGAGAGGTGCTGGCTAGCAGAGTAGAACACCAGTTTAGGTGAGGTGCTGGCTAGCGGAGTAGAACACCTGTTTAGGAGAGTTGCTGGCTAACAGAGTAGAACACCTGTTTAGGAGAGGTGCTGGCTAGCGGAGTAGAACACCTATTTAGGAGAGGTGCTGGCTAACAGAGTAGAACACCTGTTTAGGAGAGGTGCTGGCTAGCAGAGTAGAACACCTGTTTAGGAGAGGTGCTGGCTAGCAGAGTAGAACACCTGTTTAGGAGAGGTGCTGGCTAGCAGAGTAGAACACCTGTTTAGGAGAGGTGCTGGCTAGCGGAGTAGAACACCTGTTTAGGAGAGGTGCTGGCTAGCAGAGTAGAACACCTGTTTAGGAGAGGTGCTGGCTAGCGGAGTAGAACACCTGTTTAGGAGAGGTGCTGGCTAGCAGAGTAGAACACCTGTTTAGGAGAGGTGCTAACTAGCAGAGTAGAACACCTGTTTAGGAGAGGTGCTGGCTAGCGGAGTAGAACACCTGGTTAGGAGAGGTGCTGGCAAGCAGAGTAGAACACCTGTTTAGGAGAGGTGCTGGCTAACAGAGTAGAACACCTGGTTAGGAGAGGTGCTGGCTAGCAGAGTAGAACACCTGTTTAGGAGAGGTGCTGGCTAGCGGAGTAGAACACCTGGTTAGGAGAGGTGCTGGCTAACAGAGTAGAACACCTGTTTAGGAGAGGTGCTGGCTAGCAGAGTAGAACACCTGTTTAGGAGAGGTGCTGGCTAGCAGAGTAGAACACCTGTTTAGGAGAGGTGCTGGCTAGCGGAGTAGAACACCTGTTTAGGAGAGGTGCTGGCTAGCGGAGTAGAACACCTGTTTAGGAGAGGTGCTGGCTAGCGGAGTAGAACACCTGTTTAGGAGAGGTGCTGGCTAGCAGAGTAGAACACCTGTTTAGGTGAGGTGCTGGCTAGCAGAGTAGAACACCTGTTTAGGAGAGGTGCTGACTAGCAGAGTAGAACACCTGTTTAGGAGAGGTGCTGGCTAGAGGAGTAGAACACCTGTTTAGGAGAGGTGCTGGCTAGCAGAGTAGAACACCTGTTTAGGAGAGGTGCTGACTAGCAGAGTAGAACACCTGTTTAGGAGAGGTGCTGGCTAGCAGAGTAGAACACCTGTTTAGGTGAGGTGCTGGCTAGCAGAGTAGAACACCTGTTTAGGAGAGGTGCTGGCTAGCGGAGTAGAACACCTGTTTAGGAGAGGTGCTGGCTAGCGGAGTAGAACACCTGTTTAGGAGAGGTGCTGGCTAGCGGAGTAGAACACCTGTTTAGGAGAGTTGCTGGCTAGCAGAGTAGAACACCTGTTTAGGAGAGGTGCTGGCTAGCGGAGTAGAACACCTGTTTAGGAGAGGTGCTGGCTAGCAGAGTAGAACACCTGTTTAGGTGAGGTGCTGGCTAGCAGAGTAGAACACCTGTTTAGGAGAGGTGCTGACTAGCAGAGTAGAACACCTGTTTAGGAGAGGTGCTGGCTAGAGGAGTAGAACACCTGTTTAGGAGAGGTGCTGGCTAGCAGAGTAGAACACCTGTTTAGGAGAGGTGCTGACTAGCAGAGTAGAACACCTGTTTAGGAGAGGTGCTGGCTAGCAGAGTAGAACACCTGTTTAGGTGAGGTGCTGGCTAGCAGAGTAGAACACCTGTTTAGGAGAGGTGCTGACTAGCAGAGTAGAACACCTGTTTAGGAGAGGTGCTGGCTAGCGGAGTAGAACACCTGTTAAGGAGAGGTGCTGGCTAGCAGAGTAGAACACCTGTTTAGGAGAGGTGCTGGCTAACGGAGTAGAACACCTGTTTAGGAGAGGTGCTGGCTAGCGGAGTAGAACACCTGTTTAGGAGAGGTGCTGGCTAGCAGAGTAGAACACCTGTTTAGGAGAGGTGCTGGCTAGCAGAGTAGAACACCTGTTTAGGAGAGGTGCTGGCTAGCAGAGTAGAACACCTGTTTAGGAGAGGTGCTGGCTAGCAGAGTAGAACACCTGTTTAGGAGAGGTGCTGGCTAGCCTAGTAGAACACCTGTTTAGGAGAGGTGCTGGCTAGCAGAGTAGAACACCTGTTTAGGAGAGTTGCTGGCTAACAGAGTAGAACACCTGTTTAGGAGAGGTGCTGGCTAGCGGAGTAGAACACCTGTTTAGGAGAGGTGCTGGCTAGCAGAGTAGAACACCTGGTTAGGAGAGGTGCTGGCTAGCGGAGTAGAACACCTGTTTAGGAGAGGTGCTGGCTAGCAGAGTAGAACACCTGTTTAGGAGAGGTGCTGGCTAGCGGAGTAGAACACCTGTTTAGGAGAGGTGCTGGCTAGCAGAGTAGAACACCTGTTTAGGAGAGGTGCTGGCTAACAGAGTAGAACACCTGTTTAGGAGAGGTGCTGGCTAGCGGAGTAGAACACCTGTTTAGGAGAGGTGCTAACTAGCAGAGTAGAACACCTGTTTAGGAGAGGTGCTGGCTAGCGGAGTAGAACACCTGGTTAGGAGAGGTGCTGGCAAGCAGATTAGAACACCTGTTTAGGAGAGGTGCTGGCTAACAGAGTAGAACACCTGGTTAGGAGAGGTGCTGGCTAGCAGAGTAGAACACCTGTTTAGGAGAGGTGCTGGCTAGCGGAGTAGAACACCTGGTTAGGAGAGGTGCTGGCTAACAGAGTAGAACACCTGTTTAGGAGAGGTGCTGGCTAGCAGAGTAGAACACCTGTTTAGGAGAGGTGCTGGCTAGCGGAGTAGAACACCTGTTTAGGAGAGGTGCTGGCTAGCAGAGTAGAACACCTGTTTAGGAGAGGTGCTGGCTAGCGGAGTAGAACACCTGTTTAGGAGAGGTGCTGGCTAGCAGAGTAGAACACCTGTTTAGGTGAGGTGCTGGCTAGCAGAGTAGAACACCTGTTTAGGAGAGGTGCTGGCTAGCAGAGTAGAACACCTGTTTAGGAGAGGTGCTGACTAGCAGAGTAGAACACCTGTTTAGGAGAGGTGCTGGCTAGCAGAGTAGAACACCTGTTTAGGTGAGGTGCTGGCTAGCGGAGTAGAACACCTGTTTAGGAGAGGTGCTGACTAGCAGAGTAGAACACCTGTTTAGGAGAGGTGCTGGCTAGCGGAGTAGAACACCTGTTAAGGAGAGGTGCTGGCTAGCAGAGTAGAACACCTGTTTAGGAGAGGTGCTGGCTAACGGAGTAGAACACCTGTTTAGGAGAGGTGCTGGCTAGCGGAGTAGAACACCTGTTTAGGAGAGGTGCTGGCTAGCAGAGTAGAACACCTGTTTAGGAGAGGTGCTGGCTAGCAGAGTAGAACACCTGTTTAGGAGAGGTGCTGGCTAGCAGAGTAGAACACCTGTTTAGGAGAGGTGCTGGCTAGCAGAGTAGAACACCTGTTTAGGAGAGGTGCTGGCTAGCCTAGTAGAACACCTGTTTAGGAGAGGTGCTGGCTAGCAGAGTAGAACACCTGTTTAGGAGAGTTGCTGGCTAACAGAGTAGAACACCTGTTTAGGAGAGGTGCTGGCTAGCGGAGTAGAACACCTGTTTAGGAGAGGTGCTGGCTAGCAGAGTAGAACACCTGGTTAGGAGAGGTGCTGGCTAGCGGAGTAGAACACCTGTTTAGGAGAGGTGCTGGCTAACGGAGTAGAACACCTGTTTAGGAGAGTTGCTGGCTAACAGAGTAGAACACCTGTTTAGGAGAGGTGCTGGCTAGCGGAGTAGAACACCTATTTAGGAGAGGTGCTGGCTAACAGAGTAGAACACCTGTTTAGGAGAGGTGCTGGCTAGCAGAGTAGAACACCTGTTTAGGAGAGGTGCTGGCTAGCAGAGTAGAACACCTGTTTAGGAGAGGTGCTGGCTAGCAGAGTAGAACACCTGTTTAGGAGAGGTGCTGGCTAGCGGAGTAGAACACCTGGTTAGGAGAGGTGCTGGCTAGCAGAGTAGAACACCTGTTTAGGAGAGGTGCTGGCTAGCAGAGTAGAACACCTGTTTAGGAGAGGTGCGGGCTAGCGGAGTAGAACACCTGTTTAGGAGAGGTGCTGGCTAGCAGAGTATAACACCTGTTTAGGAGAGGTGCTGGCTAGCAGAGTAGAACACCTGTTTAGGAGAGGTGCTGGCTAGCGGAGTAGAACACCTGTTTAGGAGAGGTGCTGGCTACCAGAGTAGAACACCTATTCAGGAGAGGTGCTGGCTAGCAGAGTAGAACACCTGTTTAGGAGAGGTGCTGGCTAGCGGAGTAGAACACCTGTTTAGGAGAGGTGCTGGCTAGCGGAGTAGAACACCTGTTTAGGAGAGGTGCTGGCTAGCGGAGTAGAACACCTGTTTAGTAGAGGTGCTGGCTGTCAGAGTAGAACACCTGTTTAGGAGAGGTGCTGGCTAGCAGAGTAGAACACCTGTTTAGGAGAGGTGCTGGCTAGCAGAGTAGAACAACTGTTTAGGAGAGGTGCTGGCTAACAGAGTAGAACACCTGGTTAGGAGAGGTGCTGGCTAGCGGAGTAGAACACCTGTTTAGGAGAGGTGCTGGCTAACGGAGTAGAACACCTGTTTAGGAGAGGTGCTGGCTAGCGGAGTAGAACACCTGTTTAGGAGAGGTGCTGGCTAGCGGAGTAGAACACCTGTTTAGGAGAGGTGCTGGGTAGCAGAGTAGAACACCTGTTTAGGAGTGGTGCTGGCTAGCAGAGTAGAACACCTGTTTAGGAGAGGTGCTGGCTAGCAGAGTAGAACACCTGTTTAGGAGAGGTGCTGGCTAACAGAGTAGAACACCTGGTTAGGAGAGGTGCTGGCTAGCGGAGTAGAACACCTGTTTAGGAGAGGTGCTGGCTAGCGGAGTAGAACACCTGTTTAGGAGAGGTGCTGGCTAGCAGAGTAGAACACCTGTTTAGGAGAGGTGCTGGCTAGCAGAGTAGAACACCTGTTTAGGAGAGGTGCTGGCTAACAGAGTAGAACACCTGTTTAGGAGAGGTGCTGGCTAACAGAGTAGAACACCTGTTTAGGAGAGGTGCTGGCTAGCAGAGTAGAACACCTGTTTAGGAGAGGTGCTGGCTAGCAGAGTAGAACACCTTTTTAGGAGAGGTGCTGGCTAGCAGAGTAGAACACCTGTTTAGGAGAGGTGCTGGCTAGCGGAGTAGAACACCTGTTTAGGAGAGGTGCTGGCTAGCCTAGTAGAACACCTGTTTAGGAGAGGTGCTGGCTAGCAGAGTAGAACACCTGTTTAGGAGAGTTGCTGGCTAACAGAGTAGAACACCTGTTTAGGAGAGGTGCTGGCTAGCGGAGTAGAACACCTGTTTAGGAGAGGTGCTGGCTAGCAGAGTAGAACACCTGGTTAGGAGAGGTGCTGGCTAGCGGAGTAGAACACCTGTTTAGGAGAGGTGCTGGCTAGCAGAGTAGAACACCTGTTTAGGAGAGGTGCTGGCTAGCGGAGTAGAACACCTGTTTAGGAGAGGTGCTGGCTAGCAGAGTAGAACACCTGTTTAGGAGAGGTGCTGGCTAACAGAGTAGAACACCTGTTTAGGAGAGGTGCTGGCTAGCGGAGTAGAACACCTGTTTAGGAGAGGTGCTAACTAGCAGAGTAGAACACCTGTTTAGGAGAGGTGCTGGCTAGCGGAGTAGAACACCTGGTTAGGAGAGGTGCTGGCAAGCAGATTAGAACACCTGTTTAGGAGAGGTGCTGGCTAACAGAGTAGAACACCTGGTTAGGAGAGGTGCTGGCTAGCAGAGTAGAACACCTGTTTAGGAGAGGTGCTGGCTAGCGGAGTAGAACACCTGGTTAGGAGAGGTGCTGGCTAACAGAGTAGAACACCTGTTTAGGAGAGGTGCTGGCTAGCAGAGTAGAACACCTGTTTAGGAGAGGTGCTGGCTAGCGGAGTAGAACACCTGTTTAGGAGAGGTGCTGGCTAGCAGAGTAGAACACCTGTTTAGGAGAGGTGCTGGCTAGCGGAGTAGAACACCTGTTTAGGAGAGGTGCTGGCTAGCAGAGTAGAACACCTGTTTAGGTGAGGTGCTGGCTAGCAGAGTAGAACACCTGTTTAGGAGAGGTGCTGACTAGCAGAGTAGAACACCTGTTTAGGAGAGGTGCTGGCTAGAGGAGTAGAACACCTGTTTAGGAGAGGTGCTGGCTAGCAGAGTAGAACACCTGTTTAGGAGAGGTGCTGACTAGCAGAGTAGAACACCTGTTTAGGAGAGGTGCTGGCTAGCAGAGTAGAACACCTGTTTAGGTGAGGTGCTGGCTAGCAGAGTAGAACACCTGTTTAGGAGAGGTGCTGACTAGCAGAGTAGAACACCTGTTTAGGAGAGGTGCTGGCTAGCGGAGTAGAACACCTGTTAAGGAGAGGTGCTGGCTAGCAGAGTAGAACACCTGTTTAGGAGAGGTGCTGGCTAACGGAGTAGAACACCTGTTTAGGAGAGGTGCTGGCTAGCGGAGTAGAACACCTGTTTAGGAGAGGTGCTGGCTAGCAGAGTAGAACACCTGTTTAGGAGAGGTGCTGGCTAGCAGAGTAGAACACCTGTTTAGGAGAGGTGCTGGCTAGCAGAGTAGAACACCTGTTTAGGAGAGGTGCTGGCTAGCAGAGTAGAACACCTGTTTAGGAGAGGTGCTGGCTAGCCTAGTAGAACACCTGTTTAGGAGAGGTGCTGGCTAGCAGAGTAGAACACCTGTTTAGGAGAGTTGCTGGCTAACAGAGTAGAACACCTGTTTAGGAGAGGTGCTGGCTAGCGGAGTAGAACACCTGTTTAGGAGAGGTGCTGGCTAGCAGAGTAGAACACCTGGTTAGGAGAGGTGCTGGCTAGCGGAGTAGAACACCTGTTTAGGAGAGGTGCTGGCTAACAGAGTAGAACACCTGTTTAGGAGAGTTGCTGGCTAACAGAGTAGAACACCTGTTTAGGAGAGGTGCTGGCTAGCGGAGTAGAACACCTATTTAGGAGAGGTGCTGGCTAACAGAGTAGAACACCTGTTTAGGAGAGGTGCTGGCTAGCAGAGTAGAACACCTGTTTAGGAGAGGTGCTGGCTAGCAGAGTAGAACACCTGTTTAGGAGAGGTGCTGGCTAGCAGAGTAGAACACCTGTTTAGGAGAGGTGCTGGCTAGCGGAGTAGAACACCTATTCAGGAGAGGTGCTGGCTAGCGGAGTAGAACACCTGTTTAGGAGAGGTGCTGGCTAGCAGAGTAGAACACCTGTTTAGGAGAGGTGCGGGCTAGCGGAGTAGAACACCTGTTTAGGAGAGGTGCTGGCTAGCAGAGTATAACACCTGTTTAGGAGAGGTGCTGGCTAGCAGAGTAGAACACCTGTTTAGGAGAGGTGCTGGCTAGCGGAGTAGAACACCTGTTTAGGAGAGGTGCTGGCTAACAGAGTAGAACACCTGTTTAGGAGAGGTGCTGGCTGGCAGAGTAGAACACCTGTTTAGGAGAGGTGCTGGCTAGCAGAGTAGAACACCTGTTTAGAAGAGGTGCTGGCTAGCAGAGTAGAACACCTGTTTAGGAGAGGTGCTGGCTAGCGGAGTAGAACACCTGTTTAGGAGAGGTGCTGGCTACCAGAGTAGAACACCTATTCAGGAGAGGTGCTGGCTAGCAGAGTAGAACACCTGTTTAGGAGAGGTGCTGGCTAGCAAAGTAGAACACCTGTTTAGGAGAGGTGCTGGCTAGCGGAGTAGAACACCTGTTTAGGAGAGGTGCTGGCTAGCGGAGTAGAACACCTGTTTAGTAGAGGTGCTGGCTAGCAGAGTAGAACACCTGTTTAGGAGAGGTGCTGGCTAGCAGAGTAGAACACCTGTTTAGGAGAGGTGCTGGCTAGCAGAGTAGAACAACTGTTTAGGAGAGGTGCTGGCTAACAGAGTAGAACACCTGGTTAGGAGAGGTGCTGGCTAGCGGAGTAGAACACCTGTTTAGGAGAGGTGCTGGCTAGCAGAGTAGAACACCTGGTTAGGAGAGGTGCTGGCTAGCGGAGTAGAACACCTGTTTAGGAGAGGTGCTGGCTAACAGAGTAGAACACCTGTTTAGGAGAGGTGCTGGCTAGCGGAGTAGAACACCTGTTTAGGAGAGGTGCTGGCTAGCGGAGTAGAACACCTGTTTAGGAGAGGTGCTGGGTAGCAGAGTAGAACACCTGTTTAGGAGTGGTGCTGGCTAGCAGAGTAGAACACCTGTTTAGGAGAGGTGCTGGCTAGCAGAGTAGAACACCTGTTTAGGAGAGGTGCTGGCTAACAGAGTAGAACACCTGGTTAGGAGAGGTGCTGGCTAGCGGAGTAGAACACCTGTTTAGGAGAGGTGCTGGCTAGCGGAGTAGAACACCTGTTTAGGAGAGGTGCGGGCTAGCAGAGTAGAACACCTGTTTAGGTGAGGTGCTGGCTAGCAGAGTAGAACACCTGTTAAGGAGAGGTGCTGGCTAGCAGAGTAGAACACCTGTTTAGGAGAGGTGCTGGCTAACGGAGTAGAACACCTGTTTAGGAGAGGTGCTGGCCATCAGAGTAGAACACCTGTTTAGGAGAGGTGCTGGCTAGCAGAGTAGAACACCTGTTTAGGAGAGGTGCTGTCTCGCGGAGTAGAACACCTGTTTAGGAGAGGTGCTGGCTAGAGGAGTAGAACACCTGTTTAGGAGAGGTGCTGGCTAGCAGAGTAGAACACCTGTTTAGGAGAGGTGCTGGCTAGCAGAGTAGAACACCTGTTTAGGAGAGGTGCTGGCTAGCAGAGTAGAACACCTGTTTAGGAGAGGTGCTGGCTAGCAGAGTAGAACACCTGTTTAGGAGAGGTGCTGGCTAACAGAGTAGAACACCTGTTTAGGAGAGGTGCTGGCTAACAGAGTAGAACACCTGTTTAGGAGAGGTGCTGGCTAGCGGAGTAGAACACCTGTTTAGGAGAGGTGCTGGCTAGCAGAGTAGAACACCTTTTTAGGAGAGGTGCTGGCTAGCAGAGTAGAACACCTGTTTAGGAGAGGTGCTGGCTAGCGGAGTAGAACACCTGTTTAGGAGAGGTGCTGGCTAACAGAGTAGAACACCTGTTTAGGAGAGGTGCTGGCTAGCGGAGTAGAACACCTGGTTAGGATAGGTGATGGCTAGCGGAGTAGAACACCTGGTTAGGAGAGTTGCTGGCTAACAGAGTAGAACACCTGTTTAGGAGAGGTGCTGGCTAGCGGAGTAGAACACCTGTTTAGGAGAGGTGCTGGCTAGCGGAGTAGAACACCTGTTTAGGAGAGGTGCTGGCTAGCAGAGTAGAACACCTGGTTAGGAGAGGTGCTGGCTAGCGGAGTAGAACACCTGTTTAGGAGAGGTGCTGGCTAGCAGAGTAGAACACCTGTTTAGGAGAGGTGCTGGCTAGCAGATTAGAACACCTGGTTAGGAGAGGTGCTGGCTAACAGAGTAGAACACCTGTTTAGGAGAGGTGCTGGCTAGCAGAGTAGAACACCTGTTTAGGAGAGGTGCTGGCTAGCAGAGTAGAACACCTGTTTAGGAGAGGTGCTGGCTAGCAGAGTAGAACACCTGTTTAGGAAAGGTGCTGGCTAACAGAGAAGAACACCTGGTTAGGAGAGGTGCTGGCTAGCAGAGTAGAACACCTGTTTAGGAGAGGTGCTGGCTAGCAGAGTAGAACACCTGTTTAGGAGAGGTGCTGGCTAGCAGACTAGAACACCTGTTTAGGAGAGGTGCTGGCTAGCAGAGTAGAACACCTGTTTAGGAGAGGTGCTGGCTAGCAGAGTAGAACACCTGTTTAGGAGAGGTGCTGGCTAGCAGAGTAGAACACCTATTCAGGAGAGGTGCTGGCTAGCGGAGTAGAACACCTGTTTAGGAGAGGTGCTGGCTAGCAGAGTAGAACACCTGTTTAGGAGAGGTGCTGGCTAGCAGAGTAGAACACCTGATTAGGAGAGGTGCTGTCTCGTGGAGTAGAACACCTGTTTAGGAGAGGTGCTGGCTAGAGGAGTAGAACACCTGTTTAGGAGAGGTGCTGGCTAGCAGAGTAGAACACCTGTTTAGGAGAGGTGCTCGCTAGCGGAGTAGAATACCTGTTTAGTAGAGGTGCTGGCTAACGGAGTAGAACACCTGTTTAGGAGAGGTGCTGGCTAACAGAGTAGAACACCTGTTTAGGAGAGGTGCTTGCTAACAGAGTAGAACACCTGTTTAGGAGAGGTGCTGGCTAGCAGAGTAGAACACCTGTTTAGGAGAGGTGCTGGCTAGCAGAGTAGAACACCTGTCTAGGAGAGGTGCTGGCTAGCGGAGTAGAACACCTGGTTAGGAGAGTTGCTGGCTAACAGAGTAGAACACCTGTTTAGGAGAGGTGCTGGCTAGCAGATTAGAACACCTGGTTAGGAGAGGTGCTGGCTAGCAGAGTAGAACACCTGTTTAGGAGAGGTGCTGGCTAGCGGAGTAGAACACCTGTTTAGGAGAGGTGCTGGCTAGCGGAGTAGAACACCTGTTTAGTAGAGGTGCTGGCTAACAGAGTAGAACACCTGTTTAGTAGAGGTGCTGGCTAGCGGAGTAGAACACCTGTTTAGTAGAGGTGCTGGCTAACGGAGTAGAACACCTGTTTAGTAGAGGTGCTGGCTAACAGAGTAGAACACCTGTTTAGTAGAGGTGCTGGCTAACAGAGTAGAACACCTGTTTAGTAGAGGTGCTGGCTAGCGGAGTAGAACACCTGTTTAGTAGAGGTGCTGGCTAACGGAGTAGAACACCTGTTTAGGAGAGGTGCTGGCTAACAGAGTAGAACACCTGTTTAAGAGAGGTGCTGGCTAACAGAGTAGAACACCTGTTTAGGAGAGGTGCTGGCTAGGGGAGTAGAACACCTGTTTAGGAGAGGTGCTGGCTAACAGAGTAGAACACCTGTTTAGGAGAGGTGCTGGCTAGCGGAGTAGAACACCTGTTTAGGAGAGGTGCTGGCTAGCGGAGTAGAACACCTGTTTAGGAGAGGTGCTGGCTAACAGAGTAGAACACCTGTTTAGGAGAGGTGCTGGCTAGCGGAGTAGAACACCTGTTTAGGAGAGGTGCTGGCTAACAGAGTAGAACACCTGTTTAGGAGAGGTGCTGGCTAGCAGAGTAGAACACCTGTTTAGGAGAGGTGCTGGCTAGCAGAGTAGAACACCTGTCTAGGAGAGGTGCTGGCTAGCGGAGTAGAACACCTGGTTAGGAGAGTTGCTGGCTAACAGAGTAGAACACCTGTTTAGGAGAGGTGCTGGCTAGCAGATTAGAACACCTGGTTAGGAGAGGTGCTGGCTAGCAGAGTAGAACACCTGTTTAGGAGAGGTGCTGGCTAGCGGAGTAGAACACCTGTTTAGGAGAGGTGCTGGCTAGCGGAGTAGAACACCTGTTTAGTAGAGGTGCTGGCTAACAGAGTAGAACACCTGTTTAGTAGAGGTGCTGGCTAGCGGAGTAGAACACCTGTTTAGTAGAGGTGCTGGCTAACGGAGTAGAACACCTGTTTAGTAGAGGTGCTGGCTAACAGAGTAGAACACCTGTTTAGTAGAGGTGCTGGCTAACAGAGTAGAACACCTGTTTAGTAGAGGTGCTGACTAGCGGAGTAGAACACCTGTTTAGTAGAGGTGCTGGCTAGCGGAGTAGAACACCTGTTTAGGAGAGGTGCTGGCTAACAGAGTAGAACACCTGTTTAGGAGAGGTGCTGGCTAACAGAGTAGAACACCTGTTTAGGAGAGGTGCTGGCTAGGGGAGTAGAACACCTGTTTAGGAGAGGTGCTGGCTAACAGAGTAGAACACCTGTTTAGGAGAGGTGCTGGCTAGCGGAGTAGAACACCTGTTTAGGAGAGGTGCTGGCTAGCGGAGTAGAACACCTGTTTAGGAGAGGTGCTGGCTAACAGAGTAGAACACCTGTTTAGGAGAGGTGCTGGCTAACAGAGTAGAACACCTGTTTAGGAGAGGTGCTGGCTAACAGAGTAGAACACCTGTTTAGGAGAGGTGCTGGCTAGGGGAGTAGAACACCTGTTTAGGAGAGGTGCTGGCTAACAGAGTAGAACACCTGTTTAGGAGAGGTGCTGGCTAGCGGAGTAGAACACCTGTTTAGGAGAGGTGCTGGCTAGCGGAGTAGAACACCTGTTTAGGAGAGGTGCTGGCTAACAGAGTAGAACACCTGTTTAGGAGAGGTGCTGGCTAGCGGAGTAGAACACTTGAAAAATTAGAGCCGCACGGAGAGCTCAGACTCAATAATTGAATAACCAATGTTTGGACATACAAACTGTCTTTATCAGGGACAATGCAGGGTGGCTAGTTTATATAGTGTCAAAGGACACAGGTGACTGTAATCATGGCCAGGTGTGGCTCGATATCATTGGTTAATTCTCAGATATAAAAATAACATACCATAAACATGAATGGATAGCGTACGATCACAGATACAATTTGGCTACATAGGCCTACAAAACATTTACAATGAGTAGCAAAATCACAATAATCCCAAGAAGGGCTTCAGATCAACGTCTACGTTGAGACCGAAGGAAGCAAGGGTCTTTAAATTAAAGATCCAGGCAGCCTCTCGTGTTAACGATAAATTGTCGAGGTCACTCCCTCTCCTAGAGAGGGTGTCATGTTCGATGCCAATATAACGAGGAGACGAAATCGAGTGGTTTGCTTCCAAAAAGTGGGCCGCAACTGAATAAATCTAGATTTTTGCACCTAATGGTGCGACGATGTTAGGAGATTCGTACTTTTAATTCGCGCTTTGTGTTACCGACATCATTTTTTACCACAAGGACAAGTTATAAGATAAATAACTGCCTTCGTAGAGCACGTAATAACACCTTTTGATTGGGATCTGTTTCCCTGTTTGGGGGTGTTTGAAGGATCTGCATGTATAAGTGCCATTGCATTGAGCACAGCCTCTTGGATGTACACTTGTATTTTCCATCCAGTAGGGGTGCAAATAGACTTTGTGCAGGGATATCTTGGGGTGGTTAATCAGAGTTTACCAATTGATCTCTGGGGTTTCTACCCCGCGAGAATACGACCAAGGGAAGGTCCAACACATTACCCATACCATCATCCGATCTGAGAATGTGCCAATGTTTGTGAACGAACTTTGAATAGCGGATAGTTAGAACGCAAGAATGCTTCGTTTTGCGAGACCTTTTGTTTTGTTTTGAATTTTCTCAACAGCAATATGATTCTGACCATTTTTGGACCCCCTCTCATCGAATTTTCTTTGCGTCTCAGCCATTTTTCTGTCAAAAATCTGATTGTTTTTTTGCATATTCTTTTGATATGGACAGAATTGGCTGTAGGGAAAACTATTTTTCAAGGGAAGCAGGTGACAACTATCAGCCCTTAACAAACGGTTACGATCAGTAGGTTTCCTGTAAAGATCAGTGTATAGAACATTTTTTTCACACAAGATCAGAAGATCAAGGAAACTGATTTGACGTGTGTCAGATTGCATAGTAAATCTCAGATGTTCAGAACAGGAGTTAAGAAAAGCAGGGAAAGCCTGGAGCTGTTTTGCATCACCCCTCCATAGAACAAAGATATCATCAATATACCTTTTCCCAATTATGTTAGGCAAGAAAACATTTTTTAGAGGATTGAAAATGGACTGTTTCTGTCACGATTGTTGACTAAATAAGTGGACCAAGGCGCAGCGTGAGTAGAGTTCCACATTTTAATTACTAGAACAACAAAGATATAACGGTCGTGACGCACACATGCACTAACACAAAACAATATCCCACAACACAGGTGAGAAAAAGGACACACTAAGTATGATCCCCAATTAGAGACAACGATATGCAGCTGCCTCCAATTGGGAACCATACACACACACCAACATAGAAATATAATACCTAGAAACCCCCCTAGTCACGCTCTGACCTAAAACACCATAGAGAACCCCGAGGGCTCTCTATGGTCAGGGCGTGACAGTTTCTCCATGTAACCCTCATATATATTAGCATAGTTAGAAGCCATGGGAGATCCCATAGCAATACCCTTCGTCTGAATTAAGAAATAATTTAGAAACACTAAGTCGTTGTGTGTGAGTACTATTTCAGCCAGTGTTATAATGTATACACTGGAAGGGAGTTCATTAGGGTCACGTTGCAGAAGAAAATGTTCCATGGCTTCAATACCGCCCTCGTGTGGAATATTTGTGTATAACGACTCAACATCAAAAGTAACTTTTTATGTAGTTCACCTTTGTTTAACCAGGTAGGTCAGTTGAGAACAAGTTTTCATTTACAACTGCGACCTGGCCAAGATAAAGCAAAGCAGTTCGACACAAACAACAACACATAGTTACACATGGAGTAAACAAAACATACAGTCAATAATACAGTGAAAAATAAGTCTATATACAATATGAGCAAGTGAGGTGAGATAAGGGAGGTGAAGGCAAATAGAATATATATATAAATAAATAAAAAATATATAAAAAGGCCATGGTGGCGAAGTAAATACAATATAGCAAGTAAACCACTGGAATGGTAGATTTGCAGTGGAATAATGTGCAAAGTAGAGAAATAAATAATGGGGTGCAAAGGAGCAAAATAAGTAAATAAATACAGTAGGTAAAGAGGTAGTTGTGTGGGCTAAATTATAGATGAGCTATGTACAGGTGCAGTAATCTGTGAGCTGCTCTGACAGCTGGTGCATAAAGCTAGTGAGGGTGATGGTGTTTCCAGTTTCAGAGGTTTTTGTAGTTCGTTCCAGTCATTGGCAGCAGAGAACTGGAAGGAAAGGCGGCCAAAGGAGGAATTGGTTTTGGGGCTGACCAGAGAGATATACCTGCTGGAGCGCGTGCTACGGGTGGGTGCTGCTATGGTGACCAGCGAGCTGAGATAAGGGGGGACTTTACCTAGCAGGGTCTTGTAGATGACCTGGAACCAGTGGGTTTGGCGACGAGTATGAAGCGAGGGCCAGCCAACGAGAGCGTACAGGTCGCAGTGGTGGGTAGTATATGGGGCTTGGTGACAAAACGGATGGCACTGTGATAGACTGCATCCAATTGATTGAGTAGAGTATTGAAGTCTATTTTGTAAATGATATCGCCGAAGTCGAGGATCGGTAGGATGGTCAGTTTTACGAGTTTGTTTGGCAGCATGAGTGAAGGATGCTTTTTTGCGAAATAGGAAGCCAATTCTAGATTTAACTTTGGATTGGAGAAGTTTGATGTGAGTCTGGAAGGAGAGTTTACAGTCTAACCAGACACCTAGGTATTTATAGTTGTCCACGTATTCTAAGTCAGAACCGTCCAGAGTAGTGATGCTAGTCGGGCGGGCGGGTGCGGGCAGCGATCAGTTGAAGAGCATGCATTTAGTTTTACTAGCGTTTAAAAGCAGTTGGAGGCCACGGAAGGAGAGTTGTATGGTGTTGAAGCTCGTTTGGAGGTTTGTTAACACAGTGTCCAAAGAAGGGCCAGAAGTATACAGAATGGTGTCGTCTGCGTAACTAACAAGGTATTCTCAGTAAGAGGATCAAGAGATTCACTAATAGAGATCATACTGCTGGTGTCCTTTACAAAGGAGGGGAGCTGTTCTGAGATCATACTGCTGGTGTCCTTTAGGAGGAGAGCTGTTCTGAGACCATACTGCTGGTGTCCTTTAGGAGGGGAGCTGTTCTGAGACCATACTGCTGGTGTCCTTTAGGAGGGGAGCTGTTCTGAGACCATACTGCTGGTGTCCTTTAGGAGGGGAGCTGTTCTGAGACCATACTGCTGGTGTCCTTAGGAGGGGAGCTGTTCTGAGATCATACTGCTGGTGTCCTTTAGGAGGGGAGCTGTTCTGAGATCATACTGCTGGTGTCCTTTAGGAGGGGAGCTGTTCTGAGATCATACTGCTGGTGTCCTTTAGGAGGGGAGCTGTTCTGAGACCATACTGCTGGTGTCCTTTAGGAGGGGAGCTGTTCTGAGACCATACTGCTGGTGTCCTTTAGGAGGGGAGCTGTTCTGAGATCATACTGCTGGTGTCCTTTAGGAGGGGAGCTGTTCTGAGTCCATACTGCTGGTGTCCTTTAGGAGGGGAGCTGTTCTGAGACCATACTGCTGGTGTCCTTTAGGAGGGGAGCTGTTCTGAGATCATACTGCTGGTGTCCTTTAGGAGGGGAGCTGTTCTGAGATCATACTGCTGGTGTCCTTTAGGAGGGGAGCTGTTCTGAGACCATACTGCTGGTGTCCTTTAGGAGGGGAGCTGTTCTGAGACCATACTGCTGGTGTCCTTTAGGAGGGGAGCTGTTCTGAGATCATACTGCTGGTGTCCTTTAGGAGGGGAGCTGTTCTGAGATCATACTGCTGGTGTCCTTTAGGAGGGGAGCTGTTCTGAGATCATACTGCTGGTGTCCTTTAGGAGGGGAGCTGTTCTGAGATCATACTGCTGGTGTCCTTTACAAAGGAGGGGAGCTGTTCTGAGATCATACTGCTGGTGTCCTTTACAAAGGAGGGGAGCTGTTCTGAGATCATACTGCTGGTGTCCTTTAGGAGGGGAGCTGTTCTGAGATCATACTGCTGGTGTCCTTTAGGAGGGGAGCTGTTCTGAGATCATACTGCTGGTGTCCTTTAGGAGGAGAGCTGTTCTGCGAGTGGTCTAATAAAAAAGTCAACAGAAGTAGATAGAAGGGCTGCATCAATGCCCACTACAATAGGGGCTGTTACTGCATCAATGCCCACTACAATAGGGCTGTTACTGCATCAATGCCTGCTACAATAGGGGCTGTTACTGCATCAATGCCCACTACAATAGGGCTGTTACTGCATCAATGCCTGCTACAATAGGGGCTGTTACTGCATCAATGCCCACTACAATAGGGACTGTTACTGCATCAATGCCCTCTACAATAGGGCTGTTACTGCATCAATGCCCACTACAATAGGGACTGTTACTGCATCAATGCCCACTACAATAGGGGCTGTTACTGCATCAATGCCCACTACAATAGGGGCTGTTACTGCATCAATGCCCACTACAATAGGACTGTTACTGCATCAATGCCCACTACAATAGGGCTGTTACTGCATCAATGCCCACTACAATAGGGCTGTTACTGCATCAATGCCCACTACAATAGGGGCTGTTACTGCATCAATGCCCACTACAATAGGGCTGTTACTGCATCAATGCCCACTACAATAGGGGCTGTTACTGCATCAATGCCCACTACAATAGGGGCTGTTACTGCATCAATGCCCACTACAATAGGGCTGTTACTGCATCAATGCCCACTACAATAGGGGCTGTTACTGCATCAATGCCCACTACAATAGGGGCCGTTACTGCATCAATGCCCACTACAATAGGGGCTGTTACTGCATCAATGCCCACTACAATAGGGCTGTTACTGCATCAATGCCCGCTACAATAGGGGCTGTTACTGCATCAATGCCCGCTACAATAGGGCGCCCTGGAGGTTTTGTAACGTTCTTGTGTAATTTCGGCAAAGTATAGAAAGTGGCAATTTTAGGGTGTTGAATAACCAAAAAAGTCGTGTTCTTTTTTGGTTATCTGATCAGTACTTAAATGCCCATCTAGGTAACAGTAAAGTTAGTATTCTGAAATTGGGAAATGGGGTCACTTCTGAGTTTCTGGTAAAAGGTGCTGTCAAGCAGTTGTCTATGACACTCATTTACATAAGCTGTCCTATCCATGAGTACAACCGACCCGCCCTTATCAGCAGGGCGGGTAAGGACTGACGTATCGGATTGTACAACCGACCCACCCTTATCAGCAGGGCGGGTAAGGACTGACGTATCGGATTGTACAACCGACCCGCCCTTATCAGCAGGGCGGGTAAGGACTGACGTATCGGATTGTACAACCGACCCGCCCTTATCAGCAGGGCGGGTAAGGACTGACGTATAGGATTGTACAACCGACCCGCCCTTATCAGCAGGGCGGGTAAGGACTGACGTATCAGATTGTAATCTTTAGGTAAATGATGTAAGGATATGTACTCCTGTTTGTGCTTAAGGAGATAAACAACATATTTTTCAACAAGTCTGCAACATGTCTCAATAGAGTGACTGCGATTGGCTGGAGGTACAAAATAACTCTTGCTTCTTAAAGGAGTCGGAGTCTGTGCAGGTGAGCAGCCTACATGTTCAGTAGAAATATCACGGTTAGGGGAGATAAAGTTTCCCCTTAAACGGATGTTTCTAAAAAACTTAAACATGTCTACCTTAACATCGAAATCGTTGCACAAAAGATAACCCTTCATTATTAAGCATGGAGACATGGGCAGGGCTCAATATCTTGCTTGATAAATTGAAGACACTCAGTCCCGTGGGTTCTGGGACCGTGTGAACGGTCCCCTCTGCCTTTGGTAGTTGTTGATGTGCAGCTTATGCCATTTAGGGGCTTCTGCCCCTTCAGGCAGTACATACCGTCTAAACCGGCAAAATATGGAATCAAGATCTGGGCTGCCTGTGATGCTGTTTCATCATATGCGTGGAACCTGAGAAGAACCAAGGTATGTGGGTTGTCCTGGATATGACACAGGGACTCCTTGGCCTCAACATCACATGCAATAACTTTTTTTTACTTCGCACAAGCTGGGACAGGAGCTCCTCAAGTGGAAGCTGACGATGGCAGGAACAGTATGAAAAAACAAGCCAGAGCTCCCACCTCAGCTGTTGAAAATACGGAACAGGCCTATCAACTCCTCTAAGTTTGTGTTCACTGCCGACACGTCGCGAGTGTCCTACGTGACAAAGAAAGGCAAACATGTGGTACTCATGAGTACGCTGCATAGGGATGGGAGAATATGTAGCCAGGAACATCAAAAACCCAAAATCATAATGGATTACAATGCCACAAAGGAGGGGTGGTCCAGTTAGACAAGCTGGTGACAAGCTACAGCTGCAAAAAAATAACCCTATGCTGGCCACTTCAGCATCTCGGACATCTCGGCGTACAAGGTTAGATGGCATAGCATACCGCAAGTAGCAGGTATTAGCAAAACATCCTTTTAGGCTTAACACAGAACGCAGTATGCACAAGGCAACTAGCGTTAACAAGGCTAACAGTATTAGCTTTTGTATATATATATATATACACACACACACAATAGCAGATAGCATAGGTCATAACTTAGCACGCTAGGTTAGCCTAGGCTAGTAGGCCGAAGGCCATGGACTAACATGGCAATACAGTAACCAGCACCATTAGTGGTAGCGGATTAGCATGCTGTCTGGCTAACAATGCTAATATTTAAACAGAAGTCACGTTAGATATGGCCATGGGGGCCGCCATCTTAGGTTGCATAACAACAGCAACACTCGCCGGCGGCCATCTTAAGGCCTATGACAGGAATGGCTATCAGATAGTTACATACAAGCTTACAATACAACCAGACATAAAGTGCCCTATCCCACATCAAATCAAATCACATTTTACATACGCGTGTTCAGCAGATGTTAATGCAGGTGTAGCAAAATGCTTGTGCTTCTAGTTCCGACATTGCAGCAGTATCTAACAATTTCACAACAAATACCTAATACACCCAAATCAAAGTTAAGGAATGGAATTAAGAAAATATAAATATATGGATGATTTCAAGTCTGTGAATGTAGGCAGCAGCCTCTCTGTGCTAGTGAGCACACTTTTGTAGGTCGGTGACACACTAACACTAGCGTGTGATGGGAGAGTCCAGGGCTGCAGGAGAAATGGTCCATGGGTGGTGGCCCAGTTGTTGATGTGCAGTGGCAGAGGTTTATGCTCTTCACTCTGCCACTGCTTGCTAAAGACTGAGCCCAGACTGGGCTGGACTGTGCTTTTATACTTGTCCCGGTCCCACCTGCCTATTGGACAGATGCCCTGAGGAGATGCAGGTAGGCAGCGTCAAAGGTGGTGAAGGGCCAATCAGAGGTCAATGGATGTGGAACTAGCCTGTAAACAATGGGTCAGGGAGTCAAGCAGGGTTGTTTCAAGAGCTAAAGAGGGCTGTGAGTTTGTGTTCAGGTAGAGGGACTGTAAGGGTTGTCTACAATTAACAAACACTACTACAAAATGATGTGGACACTCGTTAAACATCTCATCACAAAATCATGGGCATTAATATGGTGTTGGATCGCCCTTTGCTGCTATAACGGCCTCCACTCTTCTGGGAAGGCTTTCCACTAGATGTTGGAACATTGCTGCTATAACAGCCTCCAGTCTTCTGGGAAGGCTTTCCACTAGATGTTGGAACATTGCTGCTACAACAGCCTCCACTCTTCTGGGAAGGTTTTCCACTAGATGTTGGAACATTGCTGCTATAACAGCCTCCACTCTTCTGGGAAGGCTTTCCACTAGATGTTGGAACATTGCTGCTATAACAGCCTCCACTCTTCTGGGAAGGCTTTCCACTAGATGTTGGAACATTGCTGCTATAACAGCCTCCATTCTTCTGGGAAGGCTTTACACTAGATGTTGGAACGTTGCTGCTATAACAGCTTCCACTCTTCTGGGAAGGCTTTCCACTAGATGTTGGAACGTTGCTGCTATAACAGCCTCCACTCTTCTGGGAAGGCTTTCCACTAGATGTTGGAACGTTGCTGCTGGGACTTGTTTCCATTCAACCTCAAGAGCATTAGTATTGTTGGGCATGGATGTTGGGCGATTGGGCCTGGCTTGCAGTCGGCGTTCCAATTCATCCTAAAGATGTTTGATGGGGTTGAGGTCAGGGCTCTGTGCAGGCCAGTCAAGTTCTTCCAAACCGATCATGAAAAACCATTTCACTGGGGCTCCCGAGTGGCACAGCGGAAAAGGCGCCAATACAGTCCCTGGTTGATACCCAAGATGGCGCCGGAGAATAAGAATAAAAGTTTTACATATTCCTAACCAATTTTTTTTTTGTTTTCTTTCTTTGCGTTGTTTGTAAACTTATTTTTTAACTTGTTGGCGCCCGGGTCGGGGCGAGGGGACGGACTAAAGTTAAAACTGTTACATTGATGCTGTTGACCCGGATCACTGGTTGCTGCGGAAAAGGAGGAGGTCTGTCACGATCGTGTGGAGGATTGACGGACCAAAACGCAGCATTTGGAAAATAAGCAATCTTCTTTTATTTTAGAAGAAGGCAAAACGAAACAAAAAACACTTACGAACTAACCAAAACAATAAACGACCGTGAAGCTAATAAAACGTAGTGCACACACAGGCTACAAACGTATAACATAGACAATTACCCACATCAAACGAAAGCCTATGGCTACCTTAAAAATGGCTCCCAATCAGAGACAACAGAAATCAGCTGTCTCTAATTGGGAAACCATTCAGGCAACCATAGACTCTCCTAGACAACTGCACCCAACATAGAAACAGCTAGACACATACACTCAACACAAACCCATACACTACACCCAACACCCCCTTTACCATATAACCACCCAAAACCGATAAAACACAAACATTCCCCATGTCACACCCTGACCTAACTAAAATAATAAAGAAAACAAAGAATACTAAGGCCAGGGCGTGACAAGGTCGAAAGGGGGGTGAGTGTAACGGATGTGAAATGGCTAGCTAGTTAGCGGTGGTTTGAGCTAATAGCGTTTCAATCGGTGACGTCACTCGCTTTGAGAACTTGAAGTAGTGGTTCCCCTTGCTCTGCAAGGGCCGTGGCTTTTGTGGAGCGATGGGTAACGATGCTTCTTGGGTGACTGTTGTTGATATGCGCAGAGGGTCCCTGGTTCACGCCCGGGTCGGGGCGAGGGGACGGACTAAAGGTATACTGTTACATTTAACTTTTTAATTAAATCATGTTTTTACCCTCATCAGTCTACACACAATAACCCATAATGACAAATACAAAATAATTTTATTTGTTCAAATTTATATATATATTACTTATGTATGTATGTATGTACATACATTTATGTATGCGATTACAGCCTCAAGTCTTCTTGGGTATGACGCTACAAGTTTGGCACACCTGTATTTGGGGAGTTTCTCCCATTTTTCTCTGCAGATCTTCTCAAGCTCTGTCAGGTTGGATGGAGAGCGTCCCTGCACATCAACGCTATTTTCTGGTCTCTCCAGAGATGTTTGATTGGGTTCAAGTCCAGGCTCTAGCTGGGTCACTCAAGGACATTCGGAATCCACTCCTGCGTTGTCTTGGCTGTGTGCTTAGGGTTGTTGTTCTCATGGAAGGTGAACCTTCACCCCAATCTGAGGTCCTGAGTTTTCATCAAGGATCTCTCTATACTTTGCTCCATTAATCTTTCCCTCGATCCTGACTAGTCTCCCAGTCCCTGCCACTGAAAAACTTCCCCACAGCATGATGCTGCCACCACCATGCTTCACCGTAGGGATGGTGCCAGGTTTCCTCCAGATATTATGTTTTGTATTCAGGTCAAAAGAGTTGAATCTTGGTTGCATCAGACCAGAGAATCTTGTTTCTCATGCTCTAACAGTTCTTTAAGTGCCTTTCGGTAAACGCCAAGCGGGCTGTCATGTGCCTTTTACTGAGGAGTGGCTTCCGTCTGGCCACTCTACCATAAAGGCTTGATTGGTGGAGTGCTGCAGAGATGGTTGTCCCTCCTGAAGGTTCTCCCATCACTTTCCGAACTAACTGTTTCATCATACTCCGGACTCCGACATTGCTTGTCCTAATATTTATATATTCCTAGATGTGTGTGTATTGTTGTGAATTGTTAGATATTTCTGCACTGTTGGAGCCAGGAACACAAGCATTTCACATTTGATTTCTCTCTCTCTCTCTCTCTATCGGAGGAGGAGGAGGAGGAGGAGATGACGCTGCAGATGGTCAGTTTAGCCCAGGGAAGGTGTGGGAGTGAGTCTGACTGTTCTCTCAACAGTTTAGATCAGCACAAGGACCTGACCAAGGCCAAACTCTGCAGGCTCCACTGTAAACAGACTCAGCTCCAAAGGAAACCAAATGTCTGCTGTCACTGTTTCACAAGCCTTTTTAATACATTGTGCTAACATACGTACATCCTTTGTCCTAAAATGTGTCTTGACATAGTATTTAAATGTGTCTTCACATGGTATTAAAATGTGTCTTCACATGGTATTTAAATGTGTCTTCACATGGTATTTAAATGTGTCTTCACATGGTATTTAAATGTGTCTTCACATGGTATTAAAATGTGTCTTCACACGGTATTTAAATGTGTCTTCACATTGTATTAAAATGTGTCTTCACATGGTATTTAAATGTGTCTTCACATGGTATTTAAATGTGTCTTCACATGGTATTAAAATACCGACCTATATGCAAATAATTTGATAGCCATTCAATCAAAATGGTTTTTGTTTATTTTTTTACTGTATTTTAAGACAAAAAGTAATTGATGCACCTGTCAATGACTTTAGAAGGTGGGATACTGATGATTTAAATGGTTTCACTGTCCAGATCCGTCTACACTTGTAAGATATCAAGACACCATGTGTGCCTGACTTCCTCCAGATGTGTGCCTGACTTCCTCAGGATGTGTGCCTGACTTCCTCAGGATGTGTCCCTGACTTCCTCCAGATGTGTGCCTGACTTCCTCAGGATGTGTCCCTGACTTCCTCCAGATGTGTGCCTGACTTCCTCAGGATGTGTCCCTGACTTCCTCCAGATGTGTGCCTGACTTCCTCAGGATGTGTCCCTGACTTCCTCCAGATGTGTGCCTGACTTCCTCCGGATGTGTCCCTGACTTCCTCAGGATGTGTCCCTGACTTCCTCCAGATGTGTGCCTGACTTCCTGACTTCCTCCAGATGTGTGCCTGACTTCCTCCAGATGTGTGCCTGACTTCCTCCGGATGTGTGCCTGACTTCCTCCAGATGTGTGCCTGACTTCCTCCGGATGTGTGCCTGACTTCCTCCAGATGTGTGCCTGACTTCCTCAGGATGTGTGCCTGACTTCCTCCAGATGTGTCCCTGACTTCCTCCAGATGTGTGCCTGACTTCCTCAGGATGTGTGCCTGACTTCCTCAGGATGTGTGCCTGACTTCCTCCAGATGTGTGCCTGACTTCCTCCAGATGTGTCCCTGACTTCCTCCAGATGTGTCCCTGACTTCCTCCAGATGTGTGCCTGACTTCCTCCGGATGTGTGCCTGACTTCCTCAGGATGTGTGCCTGACTTCCTCCAGATGTGTGCCTGACTTCCTCAGGATGTGTGCCTGACTTCCTCCAGATGTGTGCCTGACTTCCTCCAGATGTGTCCCTGACTTCCTCCAGATGTGTCCCTGACTTCCTCCAGATGTGTGCCTGACTTCCTCAGGATGTGTGCCTGACTTCCTCCAGATGTGTGCCTGACTTCCTCAGGATGTGTGCCTGACTTCCTCCGGATGTGTGCCTGACTTCCTCAGGATGTGTGCCTGACTTCCTCCGGATGTGTCCCTGACTTCCTCCGGATGTGTGCCTGACTTCCTCCAGATGTGTCCCTGACTTCCTCAGGATGTGTGCCTGACTTCCTGACTTCCTCCGGATGTGTGCCTGACTTCCTCCGGATGTGTGCCTGACTTCCTCCGGATGTGTGCCTGACTTCCTCCGGATGTGTGCCTGACTTCCTCAGGATGTGTCCCTGACTTCCTCAGGATGTGTGCCTGACTTCCTCCGGATGTGTCCCTGACTTCCTCAGGATGTGTGCCTTACTTCCTCCGGATGTGTGCCTGACTTCCTCCGGATGTGTGCCTGACTTCCTGACTTCCTCCAGATGTGTGCCTGACTTCCTCCAGATGTGTGCCTGACTTCCTCCGGATGTGTCCCTGACTTCCTCCGGATGTGTGCCTGACTTCCTCCAGATGTGTGCCTGACTTCCTGACTTCCTCCGGATGTGTGCCTGACTTCCTCCGGATGTGTGCCTGACTTCCTCCAGATGTGTCCCTGACTTCCTGACTTCCTCCGGATGTGTGCCTGACTTCCTCCAGATGTGTGCCTGACTTCCTCCAGATGTGTGCCTGACTTCCTGACTTTCTCCAGATGTGTGCCTGACTTCCTCCAGATGTGTGCCTGACTTCCTGACTTCCTCCAGATGTGTGCCTGACTTCCTCCGGATGTGTGCCTGACTTCCTCCGGATGTGTGCCTAACTTCCTGACTTCCTCCGGATGTGTGCCTGACTTCCTCCAGATGTGTCCCTGACTTCCTCCGGATGTGTGCCTGACTTCCTCCGGATGTGTGCCTGACTTCCTGACTTCCTCCGGATGTGTGCCTGACTTCCTCCAGATGTGTGCCTGACTTCCTGACTTCCTCCAGATGTGTGCCTGACTTCCTCAGGATGTGTGCCTGACTTCCTCAGGATGTGTGCCTGACTTCCTCCAGATGTGTGCCTGACTTCCTCCAGATGTGTGCCTGACTTCCTCCAGATGTGTGCCTGACTTCCTCAGGATGTTTGCCTGACTTCCTCCAGATGTGTGCCTGACTTCCTCCAGATGTGTGCCTGACTTCCTCAGGATGTGTGCCTGACTTCCTGACTTCCTCCGGATGTGTGCCTGACTTCCTCAGGATGTGTGCCTGACTTCCTCCGGATGTGTGCCTGACTTCCTCCGGATGTGTGCCTGACTTCCTGACTTCCTCCAGATGTGTGCCTGACTTCCTGACTTCCTCCGGATGTGTGCCTGACTTCCTCCGGATGTGTGCCTGACTTCCTCCGGATGTGTGCCTGACTTCCTCCAGATGTGTGCCTGACTTCCTCCAGATGTTTGCCTGACTTCCTCCAGATGTGTGCCTGACTTCCTCCAGATGTGTGCCTGACTTCCTCCAGATGTGTGCCTGACTTCCTCCAGATGTGTGCCTGACTTCCTCCAGATGTGTGCCTGACTTCCTCCAGATGTGTGCCTGACTTCCTCCGGATGTGTGCCTGACTTCCTGACTTCCTCCGGATGTGTGCCTGACTTCCTCGGGATGTGTGCCTGACTTCCTCCGGATGTGTGCCTGACTTCCTCCAGATGTGTGCCTGACTTCCTCAGGATGTGTGCCTGACTTCCTCCGGATGTGTGCCTGACTTCCTCAGGATGTGTGCCTGACTTCCTCCGGATGTGTGCCTGACTTCCTCCAGATGTGTGCCTGACTTCCTCCAGATGTGTGCCTGACTTCCTCCGGATGTGTGCCTGACTTCCTCCAGATGTGTGCCTGACTTCCTCCAGATGTGTGCCTGACTGCCTGACTTCCTCCGGATGTGTGCCTGACTTCCTCCAGATGTGTGCCTGACTTCCTCCAGATGTGTGCCTGACTTCCTCCAGATGTGTGCCTGACTTCCTCCAGATGTGTGCCTGACTTCCTCAGGATGTGTGCCTGACTGCCTGACTTCCTCCGGATGTGTGCCTGACTTCCTCCAGATGTGTGCCTGACTTCCTCCAGATGTGTGCCTGACTTCCTCCAGATGTGTGCCTGACTTCCTCCGGATGTGTGCCTGACTTCCTCCAGATGTGTGCCTGACTTCCTCCAGATGTGTGCCTGACTTCCTCAGGATGTGTGCCTGACTTCCTCCAGATGTTTGCCTGACTTCCTCAGGATGTGTGCCTGACTTCCTCCAGATGTGTGCCTGACTTCCTCCAGATGTGTGCCTGACTTCCTCCAGATGTGTGCCTGACTTCCTCAGGATGTGTGCCTGACTTCCTCAGGATGTGTGCCTGACTTCCTCCGGATGTGTGCCTGACTTCCTCAGGATGTGTGCCTGACTTCCTCCGGATGTGTGCCTGACTTCCTCAGGATGTGTGCCTGACTTCCTCAGGATGTGTGCCTGACTTCCTCCGGATGTGTGCCTGACTTCCTCCGGATGTGTGCCTGACTTCCTCCGGATGTGTGCCTGACTTCCTCCTTATGTGTGCCTGACTTCCTCCGGATGTGTGCCTGACTTCCTCCGGATGTGTGCCTGACTTCCTCCGGATGTGTGCCTGACTTCCTCTTTATGTGTGCCTGACTTCCTGACTTCTTCAGGATGTGTGCCTGACTTCCTCAGGATGTGTGCCTGACTTCCTGACTTCCTCAGGATGTGTGCCTGACTTCCTCCGGATGTGTGCCTGACTTCCTCAGGATGTGTGCCTGACTTCCTGACTTCTTCAGGATGTGTGCCTGACTTCCTCCAGATGTGTGCCTGACTTCCTCAGGATGTGTGCCTGACTTCCTCAGGATGTGTGCCTGACTTCCTGACTTCCTCAGGATGTGTGCCTGACTTCCTCCGGATGTGTGCCTGACTTCCTCAGGATGTGTGCCTGACTTCCTGACTTCCTCAGGATGTGTGCCTGACTTCCTGACTTCCTCCAGATGTGTGCCTGACTTCCTCCGGATGTGTGCCTGACTTCCTCCGGATGTGTGCCTGACTTCCTCAGGATGTGTGCCTGACTTCCTGACTACCTCAGGATGTGTGCCTGACTTCCTGACTTCCTCCAGATGTGTGCCTGACTTCCTCAGGATGTGTGCCTGACTTCCTCCGGATGTGTGCCTGACTTCCTCCGGATGTGTGCCTGACTTCCTCCAGATGTGTGCCTGACTTCCTGACTTCCTCCGGATGTGTGCCTGACTTCCTGACTTCCTCAGGATGTGTGCCTGACTTCCTCAGGATGTGTGCCTGACTTCCTCCAGATGTGTCCCTGACTTCCTCCAGATGTGTGCCTGACTTCCTCAGGATGTGTGCCTGACTTCCTCCAGATGTGTGCCTGACTTCCTCAGGATGTGTGCCTGACTTCCTCCGGATGTGTGCCTGACTTCCTCAGGATGTGTGCCTGACTTCCTCCGGATGTGTCCCTGACTTCCTCCGGATGTGTGCCTGACTTCCTCCAGATGTGTCCCTGACTTCCTCAGGATGTGTGCCTGACTTCCTGACTTCCTCCGGATGTGTGCCTGACTTCCTCCGGATGTGTGCCTGACTTCCTCCGGATGTGTGCCTGACTTCCTCCGGATGTGTGCCTGACTTCCTCAGGATGTGTCCCTGACTTCCTCAGGATGTGTGCCTGACTTCCTCCGGATGTGTCCCTGACTTCCTCAGGATGTGTGCCTTACTTCCTCCGGATGTGTGCCTGACTTCCTCCGGATGTGTGCCTGACTTCCTGACTTCCTCCAGATGTGTGCCTGACTTCCTCCAGATGTGTGCCTGACTTCCTCCGGATGTGTCCCTGACTTCCTCCGGATGTGTGCCTGACTTCCTCCAGATGTGTGCCTGACTTCCTGACTTCCTCCGGATGTGTGCCTGACTTCCTCCGGATGTGTGCCTGACTTCCTCCAGATGTGTCCCTGACTTCCTGACTTCCTCCGGATGTGTGCCTGACTTCCTGCAGATGTGTGCCTGACTTCCTGACTTCCTCCAGATGTGTGCCTGACTTCCTCCGGATGTGTGCCTGACTTCCTCCGGATGTGTGCCTAACTTCCTGACTTCCTCCGGATGTGTGCCTGACTTCCTCCAGATGTGTCCCTGACTTCCTCCGGATGTGTGCCTGACTTCCTCCGGATGTGTGCCTGACTTCCTGACTTCCTCCGGATGTGTGCCTGACTTCCTCCAGATGTGTGCCTGACTTCCTGACTTCCTCCAGATGTGTGCCTGACTTCCTCAGGATGTGTGCCTGACTTCCTCAGGATGTGTGCCTGACTTCCTCCAGATGTGTGCCTGACTTCCTCCAGATGTGTGCCTGACTTCCTCCAGATGTGTGCCTGACTTCCTCAGGATGTGTGCCTGACTTCCTCCAGATGTGTGCCTGACTTCCTCCAGATGTGTGCCTGACTTCCTCAGGATGTGTGCCTGACTTCCTGACTTCCTCCGGATGTGTGCCTGACTTCCTCAGGATGTGTGCCTGACTTCCTCCGGATGTGTGCCTGACTTCCTCCGGATGTGTGCCTGACTTCCTGACTTCCTCCAGATGTGTGCCTGACTTCCTGACTTCCTCCGGATGTGTGCCTGACTTCCTCCGGATGTGTGCCTGACTTCCTCCGGATGTGTGCCTGACTTCCTCCAGATGTGTGCCTGACTTCCTCCAGATGTGTGCCTGACTTCCTCCAGATGTGTGCCTGACTTCCTCCAGATGTGTGCCTGACTTCCTCCAGATGTGTGCCTGACTTCCTCCAGATGTGTGCCTGACTTCCTCAGGATGTGTGCCTGACTTCCTCCGGATGTGTGCCTGACTTCCTCCGGATGTGTGCCTGACTTCCTGACTTCCTCCGGATGTGTGCCTGACTTCCTCGGGATGTGTGCCTGACTTCCTCCGGATGTGTGCCTGACTTCCTCCAGATGTGTGCCTGACTTCCTCAGGATGTGTGCCTGACTTCCTCCGGATGTGTGCCTGACTTCCTCAGGATGTGTGCCTGACTTCCTCCGGATGTGTGCCTGACTTCCTCCAGATGTGTGCCTGACTTCCTCCAGATGTGTGCCTGACTTCCTCCGGATGTGTGCCTGACTTCCTCCAGATGTGTGCCTGACTTCCTCCAGATGTGTGCCTGACTGCCTGACTTCCTCCGGATGTGTGCCTGACTTCCTCCAGATGTGTGCCTGACTTCCTCCAGATGTGTGCCTGACTTCCTCCAGATGTGTGCCTGACTTCCTCCAGATGTGTGCCTGACTTCCTCAGGATGTGTGCCTGACTGCCTGACTTCCTCCGGATGTGTGCCTGACTTCCTCCAGATGTGTGCCTGACTTCCTCCAGATGTGTGCCTGACTTCCTCCAGATGTGTGCCTGACTTCCTCCGGATGTGTGCCTGACTTCCTCCAGATGTGTGCCTGACTTCCTCCAGATGTGTGCCTGACTTCCTCAGGATGTGTGCCTGACTTCCTCCAGATGTTTGCCTGACTTCCTCAGGATGTGTGCCTGACTTCCTCCAGATGTGTGCCTGACTTCCTCCAGATGTGTGCCTGACTTCCTCCAGATGTGTGCCTGACTTCCTCAGGATGTGTGCCTGACTTCCTCAGGATGTGTGCCTGACTTCCTCCGGATGTGTGCCTGACTTCCTCAGGATGTGTGCCTGACTTCCTCAGGATGTGTGCCTGACTTCCTCAGGATGTGTGCCTGACTTCCTCCGGATGTGTGCCTGACTTCCTCCGGATGTGTGCCTGACTTCCTCCGGATGTGTGCCTGACTTCCTCCTTATGTGTGCCTGACTTCCTCCGGATGTGTGCCTGACTTCCTCCGGATGTGTGCCTGACTTCCTCCGGATGTGTGCCTGACTTCCTCAGGATGTGTGCCTGACTTCCTCCAGATGTGTGCCTGACTTCCTCCAGATGTGTGCCTGACTTCCTCCTTATGTGTGCCTGACTTCCTCCAGATGTGTGCCTGACTTCCTCCAGATGTGTGCCTGACTTCCTCCAGATGTGTGCCTGACTTCCTCCAGATGTGTGCCTGACTTCCTCAGGATGTGTGCCTGACTTCCTCAGGATGTGTGCCTGACTTCCTCAGGATGTGTGCCTGACTTCCTGACTTCCTCAGGATGTGTGCCTGACTTCCTCCGGATGTGTGCCTGACTTCCTCAGGATGTGTGCCTGACTTCCTGACTTCTTCAGGATGTGTGCCTGACTTCCTCCAGATGTGTGCCTGACTTCCTCAGGATGTGTGCCTGACTTCCTCCGGATGTGTGCCTGACTTCCTCCAGATGTGTGCCTGACTTCCTCAGGATGTGTGCCTGACTTCCTCAGGATGTGTCCCTGACTTCCTCCAGATGTGTGCCTGAGTTCCTCAGGATGTGTCCCTGACTTCCTCCAGATGTGTGCCTGACTTCCTCAGGATGTGTCCCTGACTTCCTCCAGATGTGTGCCTGACTTCCTCAGGATGTGTCCCTGACTTCCTCCAGATGTGTGCCTGACTTCCTCCGGATGTGTCCCTGACTTCCTCAGGATGTGTCCCTGACTTCCTCCAGATGTGTGCCTGACTTCCTGACTTCCTCCAGATGTGTGCCTGACTTCCTCCAGATGTGTGCCTGACTTCCTCCGGATGTGTGCCTGACTTCCTCCAGATGTGTGCCTGACTTCCTCCGGATGTGTGCCTGACTTCCTCCAGATGTGTGCCTGACTTCCTCAGGATGTGTGCCTGACTTCCTCCAGATGTGTCCCTGACTTCCTCCAGATGTGTGCCTGACTTCCTCAGGATGTGTGCCTGACTTCCTCAGGATGTGTGCCTGACTTCCTCCAGATGTGTGCCTGACTTCCTCCAGATGTGTCCCTGACTTCCTCCAGATGTGTCCCTGACTTCCTCCAGATGTGTGCCTGACTTCCTCCGGATGTGTGCCTGACTTCCTCAGGATGTGTGCCTGACTTCCTCCAGATGTGTGCCTGACTTCCTCAGGATGTGTGCCTGACTTCCTCCAGATGTGTGCCTGACTTCCTCCAGATGTGTCCCTGACTTCCTCCAGATGTGTCCCTGACTTCCTCCAGATGTGTGCCTGACTTCCTCAGGATGTGTGCCTGACTTCCTCCAGATGTGTGCCTGACTTCCTCAGGATGTGTGCCTGACTTCCTCCGGATGTGTGCCTGACTTCCTCAGGATGTGTGCCTGACTTCCTCCGGATGTGTCCCTGACTTCCTCCGGATGTGTGCCTGACTTCCTCCAGATGTGTCCCTGACTTCCTCAGGATGTGTGCCTGACTTCCTGACTTCCTCCGGATGTGTGCCTGACTTCCTCCGGATGTGTGCCTGACTTCCTCCGGATGTGTGCCTGACTTCCTCCGGATGTGTGCCTGACTTCCTCAGGATGTGTCCCTGACTTCCTCAGGATGTGTGCCTGACTTCCTCCGGATGTGTCCCTGACTTCCTCAGGATGTGTGCCTTACTTCCTCCGGATGTGTGCCTGACTTCCTCCGGATGTGTGCCTGACTTCCTGACTTCCTCCAGATGTGTGCCTGACTTCCTCCAGATGTGTGCCTGACTTCCTCCGGATGTGTCCCTGACTTCCTCCGGATGTGTGCCTGACTTCCTCCAGATGTGTGCCTGACTTCCTGACTTCCTCCGGATGTGTGCCTGACTTCCTCCGGATGTGTGCCTGACTTCCTCCAGATGTGTCCCTGACTTCCTGACTTCCTCCGGATGTGTGCCTGACTTCCTCCAGATGTGTGCCTGACTTCCTCCAGATGTGTGCCTGACTTCCTGACTTTCTCCAGATGTGTGCCTGACTTCCTCCAGATGTGTGCCTGACTTCCTGACTTCCTCCAGATGTGTGCCTGACTTCCTCCGGATGTGTGCCTGACTTCCTCCGGATGTGTGCCTAACTTCCTGACTTCCTCCGGATGTGTGCCTGACTTCCTCCAGATGTGTCCCTGACTTCCTCCGGATGTGTGCCTGACTTCCTCCGGATGTGTGCCTGACTTCCTGACTTCCTCCGGATGTGTGCCTGACTTCCTCCAGATGTGTGCCTGACTTCCTGACTTCCTCCAGATGTGTGCCTGACTTCCTCAGGATGTGTGCCTGACTTCCTCAGGATGTGTGCCTGACTTCCTCCAGATGTGTGCCTGACTTCCTCCAGATGTGTGCCTGACTTCCTCCAGATGTGTGCCTGACTTCCTCAGGATGTGTGCCTGACTTCCTCCAGATGTGTGCCTGACTTCCTCCAGATGTGTGCCTGACTTCCTCAGGATGTGTGCCTGACTTCCTGACTTCCTCCGGATGTGTGCCTGACTTCCTCAGGATGTGTGCCTGACTTCCTCCGGATGTGTGCCTGACTTCCTCCGGATGTGTGCCTGACTTCCTGACTTCCTCCAGATGTGTGCCTGACTTCCTGACTTCCTCCGGATGTGTGCCTGACTTCCTCCGGATGTGTGCCTGACTTCCTCCGGATGTGTGCCTGACTTCCTCCAGATGTGTGCCTGACTTCCTCCAGATGTGTGCCTGACTTCCTCCAGATGTGTGCCTGACTTCCTCCAGATGTGTGCCTGACTTCCTCCAGATGTGTGCCTGACTTCCTCCAGATGTGTGCCTGACTTCCTCCAGATGTGTGCCTGACTTCCTCCAGATGTGTGCCTGACTTCCTCCGGATGTGTGCCTGACTTCCTGACTTCCTCCGGATGTGTGCCTGACTTCCTCGGGATGTGTGCCTGACTTCCTCCGGATGTGTGCCTGACTTCCTCCAGATGTGTGCCTGACTTCCTCAGGATGTGTGCCTGACTTCCTCCGGATGTGTGCCTGACTTCCTCAGGATGTGTGCCTGACTTCCTCCGGATGTGTGCCTGACTTCCTCCAGATGTGTGCCTGACTTCCTCCAGATGTGTGCCTGACTTCCTCCGGATGTGTGCCTGACTTCCTCCAGATGTGTGCCTGACTTCCTCCAGATGTGTGCCTGACTGCCTGACTTCCTCCGGATGTGTGCCTGACTTCCTCCAGATGTGTGCCTGACTTCCTCCAGATGTGTGCCTGACTTCCTCCAGATGTGTGCCTGACTTCCTCCAGATGTGTGCCTGACTTCCTCAGGATGTGTGCCTGACTGCCTGACTTCCTCCGGATGTGTGCCTGACTTCCTCCAGATGTGTGCCTGACTTCCTCCAGATGTGTGCCTGACTTCCTCCAGATGTGTGCCTGACTTCCTCCGGATGTGTGCCTGACTTCCTCCAGATGTGTGCCTGACTTCCTCCAGATGTGTGCCTGACTTCCTCAGGATGTGTGCCTGACTTCCTCCAGATGTTTGCCTGACTTCCTCAGGATGTGTGCCTGACTTCCTCCAGATGTGTGCCTGACTTCCTCCAGATGTGTGCCTGACTTCCTCCAGATGTGTGCCTGACTTCCTCAGGATGTGTGCCTGACTTCCTCAGGATGTGTGCCTGACTTCCTCCGGATGTGTGCCTGACTTCCTCAGGATGTGTGCCTGACTTCCTCCGGATGTGTGCCTGACTTCCTCAGGATGTGTGCCTGACTTCCTCAGGATGTGTGCCTGACTTCCTCCGGATGTGTGCCTGACTTCCTCCGGATGTGTGCCTGACTTCCTCCGGATGTGTGCCTGACTTCCTCCTTATGTGTGCCTGACTTCCTCCGGATGTGTGCCTGACTTCCTCCGGATGTGTGCCTGACTTCCTCCGGATGTGTGCCTGACTTCCTCCTTATGTGTGCCTGACTTCCTGACTTCTTCAGGATGTGTGCCTGACTTCCTCAGGATGTGTGCCTGACTTCCTGACTTCCTCAGGATGTGTGCCTGACTTCCTCCGGATGTGTGCCTGACTTCCTCAGGATGTGTGCCTGACTTCCTGACTTCTTCAGGATGTGTGCCTGACTTCCTCCAGATGTGTGCCTGACTTCCTCAGGATGTGTGCCTGACTTCCTCAGGATGTGTGCCTGACTTCCTGACTTCCTCAGGATGTGTGCCTGACTTCCTCCGGATGTGTGCCTGACTTCCTCAGGATGTGTGCCTGACTTCCTGACTTCCTCAGGATGTGTGCCTGACTTCCTGACTTCCTCCAGATGTGTGCCTGACTTCCTCCGGATGTGTGCCTGACTTCCTCCGGATGTGTGCCTGACTTCCTCAGGATGTGTGCCTGACTTCCTGACTACCTCAGGATGTGTGCCTGACTTCCTGACTTCCTCCAGATGTGTGCCTGACTTCCTCAGGATGTGTGCCTGACTTCCTCCGGATGTGTGCCTGACTTCCTCCGGATGTGTGCCTGACTTCCTCCAGATGTGTGCCTGACTTCCTGACTTCCTCCGGATGTGTGCCTGACTTCCTGACTTCCTCAGGATGTGTGCCTGACTTCCTCAGGATGTGTGCCTGACTTCCTCCAGATGTGTCCCTGACTTCCTCCAGATGTGTGCCTGACTTCCTCAGGATGTGTGCCTGACTTCCTCCAGATGTGTGCCTGACTTCCTCAGGATGTGTGCCTGACTTCCTCCGGATGTGTGCCTGACTTCCTCAGGATGTGTGCCTGACTTCCTCCGGATGTGTCCCTGACTTCCTCCGGATGTGTGCCTGACTTCCTCCAGATGTGTCCCTGACTTCCTCAGGATGTGTGCCTGACTTCCTGACTTCCTCCGGATGTGTGCCTGACTTCCTCCGGATGTGTGCCTGACTTCCTCCGGATGTGTGCCTGACTTCCTCCGGATGTGTGCCTGACTTCCTCAGGATGTGTCCCTGACTTCCTCAGGATGTGTGCCTGACTTCCTCCGGATGTGTCCCTGACTTCCTCAGGATGTGTGCCTTACTTCCTCCGGATGTGTGCCTGACTTCCTCCGGATGTGTGCCTGACTTCCTGACTTCCTCCAGATGTGTGCCTGACTTCCTCCAGATGTGTGCCTGACTTCCTCCGGATGTGTCCCTGACTTCCTCCGGATGTGTGCCTGACTTCCTCCAGATGTGTGCCTGACTTCCTGACTTCCTCCGGATGTGTGCCTGACTTCCTCCGGATGTGTGCCTGACTTCCTCCAGATGTGTCCCTGACTTCCTGACTTCCTCCGGATGTGTGCCTGACTTCCTCCAGATGTGTGCCTGACTTCCTCCAGATGTGTGCCTGACTTCCTGACTTTCTCCAGATGTGTGCCTGACTTCCTCCAGATGTGTGCCTGACTTCCTGACTTCCTCCAGATGTGTGCCTGACTTCCTCCGGATGTGTGCCTGACTTCCTCCGGATGTGTGCCTAACTTCCTGACTTCCTCCGGATGTGTGCCTGACTTCCTCCAGATGTGTCCCTGACTTCCTCCGGATGTGTGCCTGACTTCCTCCGGATGTGTGCCTGACTTCCTGACTTCCTCCGGATGTGTGCCTGACTTCCTCCAGATGTGTGCCTGACTTCCTGACTTCCTCCAGATGTGTGCCTGACTTCCTCAGGATGTGTGCCTGACTTCCTCAGGATGTGTGCCTGACTTCCTCCAGATGTGTGCCTGACTTCCTCCAGATGTGTGCCTGACTTCCTCCAGATGTGTGCCTGACTTCCTCAGGATGTGTGCCTGACTTCCTCCAGATGTGTGCCTGACTTCCTCCAGATGTGTGCCTGACTTCCTCAGGATGTGTGCCTGACTTCCTGACTTCCTCCGGATGTGTGCCTGACTTCCTCAGGATGTGTGCCTGACTTCCTCCGGATGTGTGCCTGACTTCCTCCGGATGTGTGCCTGACTTCCTGACTTCCTCCAGATGTGTGCCTGACTTCCTGACTTCCTCCGGATGTGTGCCTGACTTCCTCCGGATGTGTGCCTGACTTCCTCCGGATGTGTGCCTGACTTCCTCCAGATGTGTGCCTGACTTCCTCCAGATGTGTGCCTGACTTCCTCCAGATGTGTGCCTGACTTCCTCCAGATGTGTGCCTGACTTCCTCCAGATGTGTGCCTGACTTCCTCCAGATGTGTGCCTGACTTCCTCAGGATGTGTGCCTGACTTCCTCCGGATGTGTGCCTGACTTCCTCCGGATGTGTGCCTGACTTCCTCCGGATGTGTGCCTGACTTCCTGACTTCCTCCGGATGTGTGCCTGACTTCCTCGGGATGTGTGCCTGACTTCCTCCGGATGTGTGCCTGACTTCCTCCAGATGTGTGCCTGACTTCCTCAGGATGTGTGCCTGACTTCCTCCGGATGTGTGCCTGACTTCCTCAGGATGTGTGCCTGACTTCCTCCGGATGTGTGCCTGACTTCCTCCAGATGTGTGCCTGACTTCCTCCAGATGTGTGCCTGACTTCCTCCGGATGTGTGCCTGACTTCCTCCAGATGTGTGCCTGACTTCCTCCAGATGTGTGCCTGACTGCCTGACTTCCTCCGGATGTGTGCCTGACTTCCTCCAGATGTGTGCCTGACTTCCTCCAGATGTGTGCCTGACTTCCTCCAGATGTGTGCCTGACTTCCTCCAGATGTGTGCCTGACTTCCTCAGGATGTGTGCCTGACTGCCTGACTTCCTCCGGATGTGTGCCTGACTTCCTCCAGATGTGTGCCTGACTTCCTCCAGATGTGTGCCTGACTTCCTCCAGATGTGTGCCTGACTTCCTCCGGATGTGTGCCTGACTTCCTCCGGATGTGTGCCTGACTTCCTCCGGATGTGTGCCTGACTTCCTCCTTATGTGTGCCTGACTTCCTCCGGATGTGTGCCTGACTTCCTCCGGATGTGTGCCTGACTTCCTCCGGATGTGTGCCTGACTTCCTCAGGATGTGTGCCTGACTTCCTCCAGATGTGTGCCTGACTTCCTCCAGATGTGTGCCTGACTTCCTCCTTATGTGTGCCTGACTTCCTCCAGATGTGTGCCTGACTTCCTCCAGATGTGTGCCTGACTTCCTCCAGATGTGTGCCTGACTTCCTCCAGATGTGTGCCTGACTTCCTCAGGATGTGTGCCTGACTTCCTCAGGATGTGTGCCTGACTTCCTCAGGATGTGTGCCTGACTTCCTGACTTCCTCAGGATGTGTGCCTGACTTCCTCCGGATGTGTGCCTGACTTCCTCAGGATGTGTGCCTGACTTCCTGACTTCTTCAGGATGTGTGCCTGACTTCCTCCAGATGTGTGCCTGACTTCCTCAGGATGTGTGCCTGACTTCCTCAGGATGTGTGCCTGACTTCCTGACTTCCTCAGGATGTGTGCCTGACTTCCTCCGGATGTGTGCCTGACTTCCTCAGGATGTGTGCCTGACTTCCTGACTTCCTCAGGATGTGTGCCTGACTTCCTGACTTCCTCCAGATGTGTGCCTGACTTCCTCCGGATGTGTGCATGACTTCCTCCGGATGTGTGCCTGACTTCCTCAGGATGTGTGCCTGACTTCCTGACTTCCTCAGGATGTGTGCCTGACTTCCTGACTTCCTCCAGATGTGTGCCTGACTTCCTCAGGATGTGTGCCTGACTTCCTCCGGATGTGTGCCTGACTTCCTCCGGATGTGTGCCTGACTTCCTCCAGATGTGTGCCTGACTTCCTGACTTCCTCCGGATGTGTGCCTGACTTCCTGACTTCCTCAGGATGTGTCCCTGACTTCCTCCGGATGTGTGCCTGACTTCCTCCAGATGTGTGCCTGACTTCCTGACTTCCTCCAGATGTGTGCCTGACTTCCTGACTTCCTCCGGATGTGTGCCTGACTTCCTGACTTCCTCCAGATGTGTGCCTGACTTCCTGACTTCCTCCGGATGTGTGCCTGACTTCCTCCGGATGTGTGCCTGACTTCCTGACTTCCTCCGGATGTGTCCCTGACTTCCTCAGGATGTGTCCCTGACTTCCTGACTTCCTCCGGATGTGTCCCTGACTTCCTCAGGATGTGTGCCTGACTTCCGGATGTGTGCCTGACTTCCTGACTTCCTCCGGATGTGTGCCTGACTTCCTCCAGATGTGTGCCTGACTTCCTGACTTCCTCCGGATGTGTCCCTGACTTCCTCAGGATGTGTGCCTGACTTCCTCCGGATGTGTGCCTGACTTCCTCCAGATGTGTGCCTGACTTCCTCCGGATGTGTGCCTGACTTCCTCCGGATGTGTGCCTGACTTCCTCCAGATGTGTGCCTGACTTCCTCAGGATGTGTGCCTGACTTCCTGACTTCCTCAGGATGTGTGCCTGACTTCCTGACTTCCTCCAGATGTGTGCCTGACTTCCTCAGGATGTGTGCCTGACTTCCTCCGGATGTGTGCCTGACTTCCTCCAGATGTGTGCCTGACTTCCTCAGGATGTGTGCCTGACTTCCTCAGGATGTGTCCCTGACTTCCTCCAGATGTGTGCCTGACTTCCTCAGGATGTGTCCCTGACTTCCTCCAGATGTGTGCCTGACTTCCTCAGGATGTGTCCCTGACTTCCTGACTTCCTCAGGATGTGTGCCTGACTTCCTGACTTCCTCCGGATGTGTGCCTGACTTCCTGACTTCCTCCGGATGTGTGCCTGACTTCCTCCAGATGTGTGCCTGACTTCCTGACTTCCTCCGGATGTGTGCCTGACTTCCTGACTTCCTCCGGATGTGTGCCTGACTTCCTGACTTCCTCCGGATGTGTGCCTGACTTCCTGACTTCCTCCGGATGTGTGCCTGACTTCCTGACTTCCTCCGGATGTGTGCCTGACTTCCTCCAGATGTGTGCCTGACTTCCTCCAGATGTGTGCCTGACTTCCTCAGGATGTGTGCCTGACTTCCTCAGGATGTGTCCCTGACTTCCTCCAGATGTGTGCCTGACTTCCTCAGGATGTGTCCCTGACTTCCTCCAGATGTGTGCCTGACTTCCTCAGGATGTGTCCCTGACTTCCTGACTTCCTCAGGATGTGTGCCTGACTTCCTGACTTCCTCAGGATGTGTGCCTGACTTCCTGACTTCCTCCGGATGTGTGCCTGACTTCCTGACTTCCTCCGGATGTGTGCCTGACTTCCTCCAGATGTGTGCCTGACTTCCTGACTTCCTCCGGATGTGTGCCTGACTTCCTGACTTCCTCCGGATGTGTGCCTGACTTCCTGACTTCCTCCGGATGTGTGCCTGACTTCCTCCAGATGTGTGCCTGACTTCCTGACTTCCTCCAGATGTGTGCCTGACTTCCTCCAGATGTGTGCCTGACTTCCTCCAGATGTGTGCCTGACTTCCTCCAGATGTGTGCCTGACTTCCTCCAGATGTGTGCCTGACTTCCTCCAGATGTGTGCCTGACTTCCTCAGGATGTGTGCCTGACTTCCTCAGGATGTGTGCCTGACTTCCTCAGGATGTGTGCCTGACTTCCTCCGGATGTGTGCCTGACTTCCTCAGGATGTGTGCCTGACTTCCTCCGGATGTGTGCCTGACTTCCTCAGGATGTGTGCCTTACTTCCTCCGGATGTGTGCCTGACTTCCTCAGGATGTGTGCCTGACTTCCTCAGGATGTGTGCCTGACTTCCTCCGGATGTGTGCCTGACTTCCTCCGGATGTGTGCCTGACTTCCTCAGGATGTGTGCCTGACTTCCTCCAGATGTGTGCCTGACTTCCTCAGGATGTGTGCCTGACTTCCTCCAGATGTGTCCCTGACTTCCTGACTTCCTCAGGATGTGTGCCTGACTTCCTCAGGATGTGTGCCTGACTTCCTCAGGATGTGTGCCTGACTTCCTGACTTCCTCAGGATGTGTGCCTGACTTCCTCCGGATGTGTGCCTGACTTCCTCAGGATGTGTGCCTGACTTCCTGACTTCCTCAGGATGTGTGCCTGACTTCCTCCAGATGTGTGCCTGACTTCCTCAGGATGTGTGCCTGACTTCCTCAGGATGTGTGCCTGACTTCCTGACTTCCTCAGGATGTGTGCCTGACTTCCTCCGGATGTGTGCCTGACTTCCTCAGGATGTGTGCCTGACTTCCTGACTTCCTCAGGATGTGTGCCTGACTTCCTGACTTCCTCCATATGTGTGCCTGACTTCCTCCGGATGTGTGCCTGACTTCCTCCGGATGTGTGCCTGACTTCCTCAGGATGTGTGCCTGACTTCCTGACTTCCTCAGGATGTGTGCCTGACTTCCTGACTTCCTCCAGATGTGTGCCTGACTTCCTCAGGATGTGTGCCTGACTTCCTCCGGATGTGTGCCTGACTTCCTCCGGATGTGTGCCTGACTTCCTCCAGATGTGTGCCTGACTTCCTGACTTCCTCCGGATGTGTGCCTGACTTCCTGACTTCCTCAGGATGTGTCCCTGACTTCCTCCGGATGTGTGCCTGACTTCCTCCAGATGTGTGCCTGACTTCCTGACTTCCTCCAGATGTGTGCCTGACTTCCTGACTTCCTCCGGATGTGTGCCTGACTTCCTGACTTCCTCCGGATGTGTGCCTGACTTCCTCCGGATGTGTGCCTGACTTCCTGACTTCCTCCGGATGTGTCCCTGACTTCCTCAGGATGTGTGTCTGACTTCCTGACTTCCTCCGGATGTGTCCCTGACTTCCTCAGGATGTGTGCCTGACTTCCTCCGGATGTGTGCCTGACTTCCTGACTTCCTCCGGATGTGTGCCTGACTTCCTCCAGATGTGTGCCTGACTTCCTGACTTCCTCCGGATGTGTCCCTGACTTCCTCAGGATGTGTGCCTGACTTCCTCCGGATGTGTGCCTGACTTCCTCCAGATGTGTGCCTGACTTCCTCCGGATGTGTCCCTGACTTCCTCCGGATGTGTGCCTGACTTCCTCCAGATGTGTGCCTGACTTCCTGACTTCCTCCAGATGTGTGCCTGACTTCCTCCGGATGTGTGCCTGACTTCCTCCAGATGTGTCCCTGACTTCCTCCAGATGTGTGCCTGACTTCCTGACTTCCTCCAGATGTGTGCCTGACTTCCTCCGGATGTGTGCCTGACTTCCTCCAGATGTGTGCGTGACTTCCTCCAGATGTGTCCCTGACTTCCTGACTTCCTCCAGATGTGTGCCTGACTTCCTCCGGATGTGTGCCTGACTTCCTCCAGATGTGTCCCTGACTTCCTCCAGATGTGTGCCTGACTTCCTGACTTCCTCCGGATGTGTCCCTGACTTCCTCAGGATGTGTGCCTGACTTCCTCCGGATGTGTGCCTGACTTCCTGACTTCCTCCGGATGTGTGCCTGACTTCCTCCAGATGTGTGCCTGACTTCCTGACTTCCTCCGGATGTGTCCCTGACTTCCTCAGGATGTGTGCCTGACTTCCTCCGGATGTGTGCCTGACTTCCTCCAGATGTGTGCCTGACTTCCTCCGGATGTGTGCCTGACTTCCTCCGGATGTGTGCCTGACTTCCTCCAGATGTGTGCCTGACTTCCTCAGGATGTGTGCCTGACTTCCTGACTTCCTCAGGATGTGTGCCTGACTTCCTGACTTCCTCCAGATGTGTGCCTGACTTCCTCAGGATGTGTGCCTGACTTCCTCCGGATGTGTGCCTGACTTCCTCCAGATGTGTGCCTGACTTCCTCCAGATGTGTGCCTGACTTCCTCAGGATGTGTGCCTGACTTCCTCAGGATGTGTCCCTGACTTCCTCCAGATGTGTGCCTGACTTCCTCAGGATGTGTCCCTGACTTCCTCCAGATGTGTGCCTGACTTCCTCAGGATGTGTCCCTGACTTCCTGACTTCCTCAGGATGTGTGCCTGACTTCCTGACTTCCTCCGGATGTGTGCCTGACTTCCTGACTTCCTCCGGATGTGTGCCTGACTTCCTCCAGATGTGTGCCTGACTTCCTGACTTCCTCCGGATGTGTGCCTGACTTCCTGACTTCCTCCGGATGTGTGCCTGACTTCCTGACTTCCTCCGGATGTGTGCCTGACTTCCTGACTTCCTCCGGATGTGTGCCTGACTTCCTGACTTCCTCCGGATGTGTGCCTGACTACCTCCAGATGTGTGCCTGACTTCCTCCAGATGTGTGCCTGACTTCCTCAGGATGTGTGCCTGACTTCCTCAGGATGTGTCCCTGACTTCCTCCAGATGTGTGCCTGACTTCCTCAGGATGTGTCCCTGACTTCCTCCAGATGTGTGCCTGACTTCCTCAGGATGTGTCCCTGACTTCCTGACTTCCTCAGGATGTGTGCCTGACTTCCTGACTTCCTCAGGATGTGTGCCTGACTTCCTGACTTCCTCCGGATGTGTGCCTGACTTCCTGACTTCCTCCGGATGTGTGCCTGACTTCCTCCAGATGTGTGCCTGACTTCCTGACTTCCTCCGGATGTGTGCCTGACTTCCTGACTTCCTCCGGATGTGTGCCTGACTTCCTGACTTCCTCCGGATGTGTGCCTGACTTCCTCCAGATGTGTGCCTGACTTCCTGACTTCCTCCGGATGTGTGCCTGACTTCCTGACTTCCTCCAGATGTGTGCCTGACTTCCTCCAGATGTGTGCCTGACTTCCTCCAGATGTGTGCCTGACTTCCTCCAGATGTGTGCCTGACTTCCTCCAGATGTGTGCCTGACTTCCTCCAGATGTGTGCCTGACTTCCTCCAGATGTGTGCCTGACTTCCTCAGGATGTGTGCCTGACTTCCTCAGGATGTGTGCCTGACTTCCTCAGGATGTGTGCCTGACTTCCTCCGGATGTGTGCCTGACTTCCTCAGGATGTGTGCCTGACTTCCTCCGGATGTGTGCCTGACTTCCTCAGGATGTGTGCCTTACTTCCTCCGGATGTGTGCCTGACTTCCTCAGGATGTGTGCCTGACTTCCTCAGGATGTGTGCCTGACTTCCTCCGGATGTGTGCCTGACTTCCTCCGGATGTGTGCCTGACTTCCTCAGGATGTGTGCCTGACTTCCTCCAGATGTGTGCCTGACTTCCTCAGGATGTGTGCCTGACTTCCTCAGGATGTGTGCCTGACTTCCTCAGGATGTGTGCCTGACTTCCTCAGGATGTGTGCCTGACTTCCTGACTTCCTCAGGATGTGTGCCTGACTTCCTCCGGATGTGTGCCTGACTTCCTCAGGATGTGTGCCTGACTTCCTGACTTCCTCAGGATGTGTGCCTGACTTCCTCCAGATGTGTGCCTGACTTCCTCAGGATGTGTGCCTGACTTCCTCAGGATGTGTGCCTGACTTCCTGACTTCCTCAGGATGTGTGCCTGACTTCCTCCGGATGTGTGCCTGACTTCCTCAGGATGTGTGCCTGACTTCCTGACTTCCTCAGGATGTGTGCCTGACTTCCTGACTTCCTCCATATGTGTGCCTGACTTCCTCCGGATGTGTGCCTGACTTCCTCCGGATGTGTGCCTGACTTCCTCAGGATGTGTGCCTGACTTCCTGACTTCCTCAGGATGTGTGCCTGACTTCCTGACTTCCTCCAGATGTGTGCCTGACTTCCTCAGGATGTGTGCCTGACTTCCTCCGGATGTGTGCCTGACTTCCTCCGGATGTGTGCCTGACTTCCTCCAGATGTGTGCCTGACTTCCTGACTTCCTCCGGATGTGTGCCTGACTTCCTGACTTCCTCAGGATGTGTCCCTGACTTCCTCCGGATGTGTGCCTGACTTCCTCCAGATGTGTGCCTGACTTCCTGACTTCCTCCAGATGTGTGCCTGACTTCCTGACTTCCTCCGGATGTGTGCCTGACTTCCTGACTTCCTCCGGATGTGTGCCTGACTTCCTCCGGATGTGTGCCTGACTTCCTGACTTCCTCCGGATGTGTCCCTGACTTCCTCAGGATGTGTGTCTGACTTCCTGACTTCCTCCGGATGTGTCCCTGACTTCCTCAGGATGTGTGCCTGACTTCCTCCGGATGTGTGCCTGACTTCCTGACTTCCTCCGGATGTGTGCCTGACTTCCTCCAGATGTGTGCCTGACTTCCTGACTTCCTCCGGATGTGTCCCTGACTTCCTCAGGATGTGTGCCTGACTCCCTCCGGATGTGTGCCTGACTTCCTCCAGATGTGTGCCTGACTTCCTCCGGATGTGTCCCTGACTTCCTCCAGATGTGTGCCTGACTTCCTCCAGATGTGTGCCTGACTTCCTGACTTCCTCCAGATGTGTGCCTGACTTCCTCCGGATGTGTGCCTGACTTCCTCCAGATGTGTCCCTGACTTCCTCCAGATGTGTGCCTGACTTCCTGACTTCCTCCAGATGTGTGCCTGACTTCCTCCGGATGTGTGCCTGACTTCCTCCAGATGTGTGCGTGACTTCCTCCAGATGTGTCCCTGACTTCCTGACTTCCTCCAGATGTGTGCCTGACTTCCTCCGGATGTGTGCCTGACTTCCTCCAGATGTGTGCCTGACTTCCTCCGGATGTGTGCCTGACTTCCTCCGGATGTGTGCCTGACTTCCTCCAGATGTGTGCCTGACTTCCTCCGGATGTGTGCCTGACTTCCTCAGGATGTGTGCCTGACTTCCTGACTTCCTCAGGATGTGTGCCTGACTTCCTCCGGATGTGTGCCTGACTTCCTGACTTCCTCCGGATGTGTCCCTGACTTCCTCAGGATGTGTGCCTGACTCCCTCCGGATGTGTGCCTGACTTCCTCCAGATGTGTGCCTGACTTCCTCCGGATGTGTCCCTGACTTCCTCCAGATGTGTGCCTGACTTCCTCCAGATGTGTGCCTGACTTCCTGACTTCCTCCAGATGTGTGCCTGACTTTCTCCGGATGTGTGCCTGACTTCCTCCAGATGTGTCCCTGACTTCCTCCAGATGTGTGCCTGACTTCCTGACTTCCTCCAGATGTGTGCCTGACTTCCTCCGGATGTGTGCCTGACTTCCTCCAGATGTGTGCGTGACTTCCTCCAGATGTGTCCCTGACTTCCTGACTTCCTCCAGATGTGTGCCTGACTTCCTCCGGATGTGTGCCTGACGTCCTCCAGATGTGTGCCTGACTTCCTCCGGATGTGTGCCTGACTTCCTCCGGATGTGTGCCTGACTTCCTCCAGATGTGTGCCTGACTTCCTCCGGATGTGTGCCTGACTTCCTCAGGATGTGTGCCTGACTTCCTGACTTCCTCAGGATGTGTGCCTGACTTCCTCCGGATGTGTGCCTGACTTCCTCCAGATGTGTGCCTGACTTCCTCCGGATGTGTGCCTGACTTCCTGACTTCCTCCAGATGTGTGCCTGACTTCCTGACTTCCTCCAGATGTGTGCCTGACTTCCTGACTTCCTCCGGATGTGTGCCTGACTTCCTCCAGATGTGTGCCTGACTTCCTCCGGATGTGTGCCTGACTTCCTCCAGATGTGTGCCTGACTTCCTCAGGATGTGTGCCTGACTTCCTGACTTCCTCAGGATGTGTGCCTGACTTCCTGACTTCCTCCAGATGTGTGCCTGACTTCCTCAGGATGTGTGCCTGACTTCCTCCGGATGTGTGCCTGACTTCCTCCAGATGTGTGCCTGACTTCCTGACTTCCTCCAGATGTGTGCCTGACTTCCTCCAGATGTGTGCCTGATTTCCTCAGGATGTGTGCCTGACTTCCTCCAGATGTGTGCCTGATTTCCTCAGGATGTGTGCCTGACTTCCTCCAGATGTGTGCCTGACTTCCTCAGGATGTGTGCCTGACTTCCTCCAGATGTGTGCCTGACTTCCTCCAGATGTGTGCCTGATTTCCTCAGGATGTGTGCCTGACTTCCTCCAGATGTGTGCCTGATTTCCTCAGGATGTGTGCCTGACTTCCTCCAGATGTGTGCCTGACTTCCTCCAGATGTGTGCCTGACTTCCTCCAGATGTGTGCCTGACTTCCTCCAGATGTGTGCCTGATTTCCTCAGGATGTGTGCCTGACTTCCTCCAGATGTGTGCCTGATTTCCTCAGGATGTGTGCCTGACTTCCTCCAGATGTGTGCCTGACTTCCTCCAGATGTGTGCCTGACTTCCTCCAGATGTGTGCCTGACTTCCTCCAGATGTGTGCCTGACTTCCTCCAGATGTGTGCCTGACTTCCTCCAGATGTGTGCCTGACTTCCTCAGGATGTGTGCCTGACTTCCTGACTTCCTCCAGATGTGTGCCTGACTTCCTCCAGATGTGTGCCTGACTTCCTGACTTCCTCCAGATGTGTGCCTGACTTCCTCCAGATGTGTGCCTGACTTCCTCCAGATGTGTGCCTGACTTCCTCCGGATGTGTGCCTGACTTCCTGACTTCCTCCAGATGTGTGCCTGACTTCCTCCAGATGTGGTCAGAAAGATCTTTCATTAAAAACATTTTTTAACTAGGCAAGTCAGTTAAGAACAAATCTTATTTACAATTACGGCTTACCCTGACCAAACCCTAACCCGGACGACGCTGGGCCAATTGATCACAGTCGGATCGTCTTTTAATGCGTCTTTTAATTGTCTACACCTTTCTAAAATGGTGGACACGATCAGAATGTGGAAATAAATCAGGACAAAGTTACTCATGTTAGAACCAGGTATAAACGGGCTACTGTTATAGCATCCTTTCCTCAGTCCCAGCTCCCGACACCTCAGTCGTAATAGCGACATTATGACAGGCACATTTACATTAGTGGTCTGATGTCTGAAATCCATGTGTGACTGGGATTTAGGAGGAGTCAGGAAGGCGTAACCGGGAGGAAGGAGGAGGACTGTCAGTCTATGTGGATCTCTCTGGAACGTGTTGCAGGGACCTTGGGATGTGCACCCAATTCCCTATATAGTGCAGTGTGGCCCAGAGAGTTCTGGGGAAAAGTACTGCAATATGAGACAAATAGAGTGATGATTGGGACAAACTGCCTGAGTCTTTAATGGACAAACCATCATGTTGTTATCCGGGTCAGGAAGAATTGAGGGTTTTAGATCATCAAGTCCCTGTTTCATCTCCTGTTGGCCTGTATGCCTGCTTGTGTGCCTGTCTCTCTGCTTCCCTGCCTGTCGGTATATATGGGTCTCTGTCTTCTGTAGTGAGTTGGCTGGAAGCTGGGGGAGGAGAGAGGGAGGAGGAGGAAGGCGAGGAGAGGAGGGAAAGGAGTGTGGGAGTCTTGGTTTGTTTTCTCAGGCCGGTAGCGGCCTTAAAGGTTCTCCCTTTCTTTTAAATGTTATCTCTCTCTCGCTCTCTCATTTTGGACCACTAAATCTGAGCGATTCCTTATGGCTGAGTATGTTGCCTTTTCTCCACTTTATGAAGCCACAAATTGCAAACTGACAAAAAAAAAACTAAACAGAAATGTAGTTTCTGGATCGTGTGTGTTTCCTTACTCAACTGTTTCATTGTGTCGACATTGAAGATAAACTCTGAGAAACTCGAAGACAGAGCTCATGCTAGAACAGCTGTGCTTTTCTATGAAGAAGGAACACTTTATTGAAGGTGATTGTGGTGAAACAGCGCCATCTATCGCACATGATCCATAACAAACATGGAACAAAAATGAAGACTATGCAGCTGTGTACAATACAATAATTAGGATTTACTGGTATACAGTCTCAGCCCAAATCACACACTATTCCGTATTTAGTGCACAACTTTTGACCAGGGCCTATCAACAAACATTGCTGATGCAAAGGTCCCATCTATATGCAAATTGCCCATCATCTATAGCTCTGCTCCCACACGTGACGTGGCATTTAGTGTGGCTCGGAATCACCTGTTTCAGCTTAAATGTGTCTTAAACGCTGACAAAACTAAACTAATGGCATTCTCAAGATCAAGAAAGCTAGTCTTCTTCAGATGGTCTCAGCAAAAGAAGCCAATCGAGGTTCAGTCATCATAAAATGATTTGTACCTTGAAGCTGTTTTTTAAGACCCAAATTCAACAGCTTACTAAAAAAAAAAGCTTAAGCTGGGCTTTTACTTTAGGAACAAGTAATTTCCATATATAAAATACCTTGTTGGAGCCACCTTTATGCTTTTGTTGGATATGATGATATTCTGTACATGAATGACCCAGGGTGGGTTAGTTTGATCACCCCGACATAGTCAGGCTGATAGGTGAGTTAGTTTTACCACCCCAACAGTGTCAGGCTGATAGGTGAGTTAGTTTTACCACCCCAACAGTGTCAGGCTGATAGGTGAGTTAGTTTTACCACCCCAACAGTGTCAGGCTGATAGGTGAGTTAGTTTTACCACCCCAACAGTGTCAGGCTGATAGGTGAGTTAGTTTTACCACCCCAACAGTGTCAGGCTGATAGGTGAGTTAGTTTTACCACCCCAACAGTGTCAGGCTGACAGGTGAGTTAGTTTTACCACCCCAACAGTGTCAGGCTGATAGGTGAGTTAGTTTTACCACCCCAACAGTGTCAGGCTGCTAGGTGAGTTAGTTTGATCACCCCAACATAGTCAGGCTGCTAGGTGAGTTAGTTTGATCACCCCGACATAGTCAGGCTGCTAGGTGAGTTAGTTTGATCACCCCGACATAGTCAGGTTGCTAGGTGAGTTAGTTTGATCACCCCAACATAGTCAGGCTGATAGGTGAGTTAGTTTGATCACCCCGACATAGTCAGGTTGCTAGGTGAGTTAGTTTGATCACCCCAACATAGTCAGGCTGATAGGTGAGTTAGTTTGATCACCCCGACATAGTCAGGCTGATAGGTGAGTTAGTTTGATCACCCCAACATAGTCAGGCTGATAGGTGAGTTAGTTTGATCACCCCGACATCGTCAGGCTGATAGGTGAGTTAGTTTGATCACCCCAACATAGTCAGGCTGATAGGTGAGTTAGTTTGATCACCCCAACATAGTCAGGCTGATAGGTGAGTTAGTTTGATCACCCCGACATCGTCAGGCTGATAGGTGAGTTAGTTTGACCACGCCAACATCGTCAGGTTGCTAGGTGAGTTAGTTTGATCACCCGACATAGTCAGGCTACTAGATTAGTTAGTTAGTTAGTTAGTAAGTTAGTTAGTTTGACCAACCAAACATAGTCAGGCTGCTAAGTTAGCCACATTCTGCATCTTGATCATGTTACTGTGCAGTGCCGTCAGAAACTATATTCACACCGCTTGACCTTTCACATTTTGTTGTGTTACAGACTGAATTTAAAATGGATTAAATTTAGATAATTTTTGTTACTGGTCTTCACACAATACCACTTAATTTCAAAGTGTAATTGTGTTTTCAAAACGTTTATGAATGAATAGAAAATGAAAAGCTGAAATGTCCTATGGCAAGCCCAAATAAGTTCAGGAGTTTGGTTTTCCAATGCCTCACAAAGAAGGTCCCTTATTGGAAGATTGGTATTACAAAAAATAAACAGACATTGAATATCCCTTTGAGCATGGTGTAGTTATTAATTAAACTTTATATGGTGTATCAATACACCCAGTCACTAAAAAGATACAACCGTCCTTCCTAGCTTAGTTACCGGAAAAGAAAAAAACCACTCAGGGATTTCACCAGAAGGCCAATGTTGAAAATAAAACGGTTACAGAGTGTAATGGCTGTGATAGGACAAAACTACACAATTATCATGACACAAGGCCAGACCCAGATGCAGGCACAGGGGGCAGATGGTTGGAGTCTTACAATGTTTATTAATCCAAAAGGAGTAGGCAAGAGAGTGGTCGTGGACAGGCAAAAAGATCAAAACCAGATCAGAGTCCAGGAGGTACAGAGTGGCAGACAGACTCGTGGTCAAGGCAGGCAGAATGGTCAGGCAGGCGGGTAGAAAGTCCAGAAACAGGCAAGGATCAAAACCGGGAGGACTAGAAAAAGGAGAATAGCAGAACGTGTCCAGTGATTGGTTCTCAATGTAGGCAGCATCCTCTCTGAGTGAGTGATGACTGTTTAGTAGTCTGATGGCCTTGAGATAGAAGCTGTTTTTCAGTCTCTCGGTCCCCGCTTTGATGCACCTGTACTGACCTCGCCTTCTGGATGATAACGATGTGAACAGGCAGTGGCTCGGGTGGTTGTTGTCCTTGATGATCTTTTTGGCCTTCCTGTGACATCGGGTGCTGTAGGTGTCATGGAGGGCAGGTAGTTTGCCCCCGGTGATGCGTTGTGCAGACCTCACTACCCTCTGGAGAGCCTTGCGTTTGAGGGCGGTGCAGTTGCCGTACCAGGCGGCGATACAGCCCGACAGGATGCTCTCAATTGTGCATCTGTAAAAGTTTGTCAGGGTTTTGTCAGCCTCCTGAGGTTGAAGAGGCACTGTTACGCCTTCTTCACCACGCTGTCTGTGTGCGTGGACCATTTCAGTTTGTCTGTGATGTGTACGCCGAGGAACTTAAAACTTTCTACCTTCTCCACTGCTGTCCCTTCTGTGTGGATAAGGGGGGTGTGCTCCCTCTGCTGTTTCCTGAAGTCCACGATCATCTCCTTTGTTTTGTTGACGTTGAGTGAGAGGTTGTTTTCCTGACACCACACTCCCAGAGCCCTCACCTTCTCTCTGTAGGCTGTCTCGTCGTTGTTGGTAATCAAGCCTACTACTGTTGTGTCACCTGCAAACTTGTGGATTGAGATGGAGGCATGCATGGCCACGCAGTCGTGGGTGAACAGGGAGTACAGGAGAGGGCTGAGCACGCACCCTTGTAGGACCCTTGTGTTGAGGGTCAGCGAAATGGAGATGTTGTTTCCTACCTTCACCACCTGGGGTCGGCCAATCAGAAAGTCCAGGACCCAGTGGCACAGGACGGGGTTGAGACCCAGGGCCTCCAGCTTAATGATGAGCTTGGAGGGTACTATGGTGTTGAATGCTGAGCTGTAGTCAATTAACAGCATTCTAACATAGGTATTCCTCTTGTCCAGATGGGATAGGGCAGTGTGCAGTGTGATGGCGATTGTGTCATCTGTGGACCTGTTGGGGCGGTATACAAACTGAAGTGGGTCTAGAGGGGCCGGTAAGGTGGAGGTGATATGATCCTTGACTAGCCTCTCAAAGCACTTCATGATGACAGAAGTGAGTGCTACGGGGCGATAGTCATTTAGTTCAGTTATCTTTGTCTTCTTGGGTACTGGAACAATGGTAGCCATCTTGAAGCATGTGGGGACAGTGGACTGGGATAGGGAGAGATTGAATATGTCTGTAAACACACCAGCCAGCTGGTCTGCGCATGCTCTGAGGACGCAGCTAGGGATGCCGTCTGGGCCAGCAGCCTTGCGATGGCCCATGTTTAAACATTGATCTCAAATTTGCTTTGTTAAAATACCCAGCTACAATAAATGCAGCCTCCGGGTATATAGTTTCCAGTTCACATAGTGTCATGACGTTGGCCTGGGGGTAGGTTTATGACAGTCATAAATACCTCTTTCCCCCTTTTTTTCCCTCTCTCTACCCTACTGATGTGAAATTTGAAAACCCCTTGGGTTAACATAGATATTCTGGGAACATCAGAAAGGTGGGGGGAAATTAACTATATTCTGGTGATCCGACCAATTGAACATATGCGGTGGTACTTAATGTATATTATGTCAGTTCGGTTGTCATCTGGGACATTCTCATCAATGATAGGATGACACAAACTCTACAGTGGAAAGTCTGCACATTGTAGTTATCGGAGTCACATGGAATTGTTGTTAAATTTAAGTGTTTGAATATAAAATTATTGGTGAAGAGATTAAATGTAATTTTAGCTTCCAAATGAGGGATTTGGGTTTTCATAAGGTTAGGGCTCTGCTCAACCAGTGGCCCGCCCCTGTGAAGAGACATGGGTTATAAACTTTTCAGACACACCCTTCTCGCTCCACTATATAAAGCCTTGACGAAAATGTAACCTCCTGTTCCAAGTACGTGAGGTCTGCAGCCTCTGCGTTAAAAGGACTAACATGTCAACTACAGAACTAAGCCAACCTCACCGTGAGCTTTGTTGCGAATGGTTCTGAACTTTGCACTCTTATTCACTACAGAAGTGATACCTCCTAGCCGTTGAGTTAGCAACAGCAGCTGCAAATGTGGGCTAGGAAAGGACATACAGAGTATCCAGTCTACCACACAACGACATTACTACAACGTATCCAATTGACCACCAGAGACATTCTTCAAAGGACAAAGGACTTGGTTGGGCAACACGGCCTCCCATCTACCACCAACCTACCGAAGCGCAGCTCAGAGTAAATATTGATTGCATTTTCCTTTTCCAAATGGGCGGTAATTTAGAATGCATAAGATACTGTATTTACGATTGCATAGCTTCTCCATTTGTTCCTCAGTCTTCCCGCACTTTCACTCAAACCCAGCCCCTATTATTTTGTGTAACCAGCTGTCATTTCTGTTCCGCCCGCTAGGGATGTTTTCCTTTATGACGTAATTTGTAGTCAAGGTATGATACATTCTGTGTATATGTAATTCTGTGTGATTAGTTAGGTATTTAGTAAATAAACCCAATTTTGAATTGTTGATTCAACTTGTTAGCCAAGAGTATACTCTGTAATCTAAGAATTTAACATTGTCCGATGATATGGAAAGGATTTGAACATTTATGGAACTAGGCCACACGTCTGGGTTAATTAAACATATTGGAGCCCCCTGCGAGGAATTTAAAATAGAATGACGCTTTCATTTTGATTCATCCTGTATAAAATTGAAAAGCAGATTACATGATATACCAAGTTTATTGTACAAATTATGGGAGTGATAGAGACAAGCATTATTTGGTGTGTGTGTGCTGAAGATTCCCCGCCTCCGCGTTGTTCTCTGACATAGTCAGTGGGTAACGTAAGCGAATACATTTCTGTATGAGGGCTGATAAACTTAATTATAGAAATCTGAGAAATAGAGCATTTGGCCAAATGAAGGGCTATTTCTACCTCGCGCGTTCAGACGCGGGTAGGCTCGGTCATTATTAATTTCTCGAGCGAGGACAAAGAGCAGACAAGATTGAAATTCAGGAGATATTAGCTTGACTAGCGATAATTATCTGTCTCTCTCGCAATTCCACGCCAGGAGACCACGGTGCATTTCGTTGTTTGCCGCGTGTTCCGGTTAAAACATCGTCAAAAAACGCCGAAAAGGGTTTGAACACAATACGTTATAATTAAAACCTTTCCCCTGCCAAGGGAATCCTATGTGCTGCATTTTCAGGCACAAAGGAGGGACAGGATCCGTGTCTTACCTCCACTCTACAGGGAAGGGACAGGATCCGTGTCTTACCTCCACTCTAAAGGGAAGGGAGAGGATCCGTGTCTTACCTCCACTCTACAGGGAAGGGACAGGATCCGTGTCTTACCTCCACTCTAAAGGGAAGGGACAGGATCCGTGTCTTACCTCCACTCTACAGGGAAGGGACATGATCCGTGTCTTACCTCCACTCTACAGGGAAGGGACAGGATCCGTGTCTTACCTCCACTCTACAGGGAAGGGACAGGATCCGTGTCTTACCTCCACTCTACAGGGAAGGGACAGGATCCGTGTCTTACCTCCACTCTACAGGGAAGGGACAGGATCCGTGTCTTACCTCCACTCTACAGGGAAGGGACAGGATCCGTGTCTTACCTCCACTCTACAGGGAAGGGACAGGATCCGTGTTTTACCTCCACTCTACAGGGAAGGGACAGGATCCGTGTCTTACCTCCACTCTACAGGGAAGGGACAGGATCCGTGTCTTTCCTCCACTCTACAGGGAAGGGACAGGATCCGTGTCTTACCTCCACTCTACAGGGAAGGGACAGGATCCGTGTCTTACCTCCACTCTACAGGGAAGGGACAGGATCCGTGTTTTACCTCCACTCGACAGGGAAGGGACAGGATCCGTGTTTTACCTCCACTCTACAGGGAAGGGACAGGATCCGTGTCTTACCTCCACTCTACAGGGAAGGGACAGGATCCGTGTCTTACCTCCACTCTACAGGGAAGGGACAGGATCCGTGTCTTACCTCCACTCTACAGGGAAGGGACAGGATCCGTGTCTTACCTCCACTCTACAGGGAAGGGACAGGATCCGTGTCTTACCTCGACTCTACAGGGAAGGGACAGGATCCGTGTCTTACCTCCACTCTACAGGGAAGGGACAGGATCCGTGTCTTACCTCCACTCTACAGGGAAGGGACATGATCCGTGTTTTACCTCCAATCTACAGGGAAGGGACAGGATCCGTGTCTTACCTCCACTCTACAGGGAAGGGACAGGATCCGTGTCTTACCTCCACTCTACAGGGAAGGGACAGGATCCGTGTTTTACCTCCACTCTACAGGGAAGGGACAGGATCCGTGTTTTACCTCCACTCTACAGGGAAGGGACAGGATCCGTGTCTTACCTCCACTCTACAGGGAAGGGACAGGATCCGTGTCTTACCTCCACTCTACAGGGAAGGGACAGGATCCGTGTCTTACCTCCACTCTACAGGGAAGGGACAGGATCCGTGTCTTACCTCCACTCTACAGGGAAGGGAAAGGATCCGTGTTTTACCTCCACTATACAGGGAAGGGACAGGATCCGTGTTTTACCTCCACTCTACAGGGAAGGGACAGGATCCGTGTCTTACCTCCACTCTACAGGGAAGGGACAGGATCCGTGTTTTACCTCCACTCTACAGGGAAGGGACAGGATCCGTGTCTTACCTCCACTCTACAGGGAAGGGACAGGATCCGTGTCTTACCTCCACTCTACAGGGAAGGGACAGGATCCGTGTCTTACCTCCACTCTACAGGGAAGGGACAGGATCCGTGTCTTACCTCCAATCTACAGGGAAGGGACAGGATCCGTGTCTTACCTCCACTCTACAGGGAAGGGACAGGATCCGTGTCTTACTTCCACTCTACAGGGAAGGGACAGGATCCGTGTTTTACCTCCACTCTACAGGAAAGGGACAGGATCCGTGTCTTACCTCCACTCTACAGGGAAGGGACAGGATCCGTGTTTTACCTCCAATCTACAGGGAAGGGACAGGATCCGTGTCTTACTTCCACTCTACAGGGAAGGGACTGGATCCGTGTCTTACCTCCACTCTACAGGGAAGGGACAGGATCCGTGTTTTACCTCCACTCTACAGGGAAGGGACAGGATCCGTGTCTTACTTCCACTCTACAGGGAAGGGACAGGATCCGTGTCTTACCTCCACTCTACAGGGAAGGGACAGGATCCGTGTTTTACCTCCACTCTACAGGGAAGGGACAGGATCCGTGTCTTACCTCCACTCTACAGGGAAGGGACAGGATCCGTGTTTTACCTCCACTCTACAGGGAAGGGACAGGATCCGTGTCTTACCTCCACTCTACAGGGAAGGGACATGATCCGTGTCTTACCTCCACTCTACAGGGAAGGGACAGGATCCGTGTCTTACCTCCACTCTACAGGGAAGGGACAGGATCCGTGTTTAACCTCCACTCTACAGGGAAGGGACAGGATCCGTGTCTTACCTCCACTCTACAGGGAAGGGACAGGATCCGTGTCTTACGTCCAATCTACAGGGAAGGGACAGGATCCGTGTCTTACCTCCACTCTACAGGGAAGGGACAGGATCCGTGTCTTACCTCCACGCTACAGGGAAGGGACTGGATCCGTGTCTTACCTCCACTCTACAGGGAAGGGACAGGATCCGTGTCTTACCTCCACTCTACAGGGAAGGGACAGGATCCGTGTCTTACCTCCACTCTACAGGGAAGGGACAGGATCCGTGTCTTACCTCCACTCTACAGGGAAGGGACAGGATCCGTGTCTTACCTCCACTCTACAGGGAAGGGACAGGATCCGTGTCTTACCTCCACTCTACGGGGAAGGGACAGGATCCGTGTCTTACCTCCACTCTACAGGGAAAGGACAGGATCCGTGTCTTACCTCCAGCAGGACACAGGAGGAACAGATAAATAGAGGTTATTAACCCATTGTTCCTCTTTAACCTCTAACACCTCCCAAACCCGGATCCGGGAGCACCCCCATCAGTAGAAAAGCTACTAGCATAGCCTAGCATAGCGTCACAAGTAAATACTAGCATCTAAATATCATTAAATCACAAGTCCAAGACACCCGATGAAAGATACACATCTTGTGAGTCCAGCCATCATTTCTGATTTTTAAAATGTTTTACAAGGAAGACACAATATGTAAATCTATTAGCTAACCACGTTGCAAAAGACACCACTTTTTTTACTCCACCAGTTTTTTACTCCATCAGTAGCTATCACAAATTCGACCAAATAAAGATATAAATAGCCACTAACCAAGAAAAAACTTCATCAGATGACAGTCTGATAACATATTTATTGTATAGCATATGTTTTGTTAGAAAAATTTGCATATTTCAGGTATAAATCATAGTTTACCATTGCAGCCACCATCACAACTCTCACCAAAGCGACTAGAATAACTACAGAGAGCAACGTGTATTACCTAATTACTCATCATAAAACATTTCTTAAAAATACACAGCGTACAGCAATTGAAAGACAAAGATCTTGTGAATCCAGACAATGTTTCAGATTTTCTAAGTGTTTTACAGCGAAAACACAATATAGCGTTATATTAGCTTACCACAATAGCAAACATCACACCAGCATTGATTCAAGGCAAAAATAACGATAACGTATAAACCACCAAAATATATTAATTTTTTCACAAACCTTCTCAGAATTCTTCAGATGACAGTCCTGTAACATCATATTACACAATGCATATAGAGTTTGTTCGAAAATGTGCATATTTAACGGCACAAATTGTGCTTATACAATGAGAATAGTGTCCAAATCCTCAAGCAATCTGTCCGGCGCCATCTTGGAAAGGCACCTATTCTTATCGAAAACTATTCATAAACTTGACTAAAAAAATTCAGGTTGGACAGCAATTGAAAGACAAATTAGTTCTTAATGCAATCGCTGAATTACATTTTAAAAATTAACGTTACTGTGCAATACAGGGTGCGATAAAGCAAGGCTACACTGCAAGTAATGGCGTCTTATGCATTTGACTTTTTTCAACAGAACAATGAATTATCAGCATAAATAGTTCTTACTTTTTGATGACCTCTCATCAGAATCTTGGGATCGGTGTCCTTTGTCCAAAAGAATCGTTGCTCGGTTGGAGAAAGTCATCTTCCACGTTGCAATTAGCAGTAAACAATAGCATGCGAGAGAGAGATACCCAACTTCCTACAACGCCAGAAAATGAAATACCCGAAAATCGCAATATACTGACATAAACTGACATAACTCGGTTTAAATTAACAAGATTATGATGTCTTTAAAGCCCATATCGAATAAAAACAGAGCCGGATATATCTAGGAGCTAAAACAGGAACTTCTAAAACGACATGCCAAGGTCCTCCCTGCGTCAGAGCGAAGAATCAAAAGAGAGGACACTTTGATTCCAATCAATTTATAGACTTTCGGATCTGCCTAGAGACTCCATTTCAAGGCCCTCTATTTGCTGACACCCAGGGGAAGGCGTATGCAGTGCATCTCAACCAATAGAAGACAGGCAGAGTTATACACAGGTCTGAGAACAGGTTGGAAAATTCTGCATTCTCAACTCCACATAGGAAAATTGCTCTAAGTCCAGTTCTGTTTCACTCACAGATAAAATTCAAACGGTTTTAGAAACTAGAGAGTGTTTTCTATCCAATAGTAATAATAATATGCATATTGTACGAGCAAGAATTGAGTACGAGGCAGTTTAATTTGGGAACGTCAAGAAAACATAGTGCTAACAGCTCCCCCTATTGACAAGATTAAAGAGAGGAGCAACTACCCATTGTTCCCCTGTAAAGAGAGTAGGCAACTACCCATTGTTCCTCTGTAAAGAGAGTAGGCAACTACCCATTGTTCCCCTGTAAAGAGAGTAGCAACTACCCATTGTTCCCCTGTAAAGAGAGTAGCAACTACCCATTGTTCCTCTGCAAAGAGAGTAGGCAACTACCCATTGTTCCCCTGTATAGAGAGTAGGCAACTACCCATTGTTCCTCTGTAAAGAGAGTAGCAACTACCCATTGTTCCTCTGTAAAGAGAGTAGGCAACTACCCATTGTTCCTCTATAAAGAGAGTAGCAACTACCCATTGTTCCTCTGTTAAAAGAGTAGGCAACTACCCATTGTTCCTCTGTAAAGAGAGTAGGCAACTACCCATTGTTCCTCTGTAATGAGAGTAGGCAACTACCCATTGTTCCTCTGTAAAGAGAGTCGGCAACTACCCATTGTTCCTCTGTAAAGAGAGTAGGCAACTACCCATTGTTCCTCTGTAAAGAGAGTAGGCAACTACCCATTGTTCCTCTGTAAAGAGAGTAGGCAACTACCCATTGTTCCTCTATAAAGAGAGTAGCAACTACCCATTGTTCCTCTGTAAAGAGAGTAGGCAACTACCCATTGTTCCTCTGTAAAGAGAGTAGGCAACTACCCATTGTTCCTCTGTAAAGAGAGTTGCAACTACCCATTGTTCCTCTGTAAAGAGAGTAGGCAACTACCCATTGTTCCTCTGTAAAGAGAGTAGGCAACTACCCATTGTTCCTCTGTAAAGAGAGTAGGCAACTACCCATTGTTCCTCTGTAAAGAGAGTAGGCAACTACCCATTGTTCCCCTGTATAGAGAGTAGGCAACTACCCATTGTTCCTCTGTAAAGAGAGTAGGCAACTACCCATTGTTCCTCTGTAAAGGGAGTAGCAACTACCCATTGTTCCTCTGTAAAGAGAGTAGCAACTACCCATTGTTCCTCTGTAAAGAGAGTAGGCAACTACCCATTGTTCCTCTGTAAAGAGAGTAGGCAACTACCCATTGTTCCTCTGTAAAGAGAGTAGGCAACTACCCATTGTTCCTCTGTAAAGAGAGTAGGCAACTACCCATTGTTCCTCTGTAAAGAGAATAGGCAACTACCCATTGTTCCTCTGTAAAGAGAGTAGGCAACTACCCATTGTTCCTCTGTAAAGAGAGTAGGCAACAACCCATTGTTCCTCTGTAAAGAGAGTAGGCAACAACCCATTGTTCCTCTGTAAAGAGAGTAGGCAACTACCCATTGTTCCTCTGTAAAGAGAGTAGGCAACTACCCATTGTTCCTCTGTAAAGAGAGTAGGCAACTACCCATTGTTCCTCTGTAAAGGGAGTAGCAACTACCCATTGTTCCTCTGTAAAGAGAGTAGGCAACTACCCATTGTTCCTCTGTAAAGAGAGTAGGCAACTACCCATTGTTCCTCTGTAAAGAGAGTAGGCAACTACCCATTGTTCCTCTGTAAAGAGAGTAGGCAACTACCCATCGTTCCTCTGTAAAGAGAGTAGGCAACTACCCATTGTTCCTCTGTAAAGAGAGTAGGCAACTACCCATTGTTCCTCTGTAAAGAGAGTAGGCAACAACCCATTGTTCCTCTGTAAAGAGAGTAGGCAACTACCCATTGTTCCTCTGTAAAGAGAGTAGGCAACTACCCATTGTTCCTCTGTAAAGAGAGTAGGCAACTACCCATTGTTCCTCTGTAAAGAGAGTAGGCAACAACCCATTGTTCCTCTGTAAAGAGAGTAGGCAACTACCCATTGTTCCTCTGTAAAGAGAGTAGGCAACTACCCATTGTTCCTCTGTAAAGGGAGTAGGCAACTACCCAGTGTTTCTACTCAGTACAGAGCCCTTGCTGCTGTGATTGCCTGATCGTAGTAGTGAGGAGACCAGGGAGGTCTGTGTGTGTGGCTGGATGTGTGTGTGTGAGTTTGTGAAAATGGGGTGGATGACCCATTGCCAGGTGTGTGTGTGTTACAGACTTAAATCAGTGGCTTCATGTAGAGTGCCTGGGGGGGTCACTGCGGTCTGGGCTGAAGAGCCACAGCAAAGTATTTACTTTAAAAATCAAACCAATGCATTTCCTGCAGCTTTTATACAGATTTAACATGAATTGTATTGTAACTTACCAACAGAGGTCAGTTGTCAGTCTGATGTAAAACAGTGATCCCCCCCAAATGGGGGAGAGAGAGAGAGAAATACCAGAGCTGACTGGGAGAAAGCTGAAGATGCTCTTAGATACCACACACACACACACACACACACACACACACACACACACACACACACACACACACACACACACACACACACACACACACACACACACACACACACACACACACACACACACACACACACACACACACACACACCTGGTAGCACAGACTTAGAGCAGCTAGAAAAACATCTGAGTTAAAATCAACACACTGGGTAAACAAGTAAACACATTCTCCTGAAACACAGGATACTGTAGATATACTGTGTAGATATATATAGCTATATGTATACAGTCTGCAACCTAAGTGTATGTAAACTTCCGACTTCAACGTTAGGTTCAGGAGTAGTGTAGTTGTCTGGCACCACCTAGGTTCAGGAGTAGTACTGTCTGGCACCACCTAGGTTCAGGAGCAGTGTAGTTGTCTGGCACCACCTAGGTTCAGGAGTAGTGTAGTTGTCTGGCACCACCTAGGTTCAGGAGTAGTGTAGTTGTCTGGCACCACCTAGGTTCAGGAGTAGTGTAGTTGTCTGGCACCACCTAGGTTCAGGAGTAGTGTAGTTGTCTGCCACCACCTAGGTTCAGGAGCAGTGTAGTTGTCTGGAACCACCTAGGTTCAGGAGTAGTGTAGTTGTCTGGCACCACCTAGGTTCAGGAGTAGTGTAGTTGTCTGGCACCACCTAGGTTCAGGAGTAGTGTAGTTGTCTGGCACCACCTATGTTCAGGAGTAGTATTGTCTGGCACCACCTAGGTTCAGGAGTAGTGTAGTTGTCTGGCACCACCTAGGTTCAGGAGTAGTATTGTCTGGCACCACCTAGGTCCAGGAGTAGTGTAGTTGTCTGGCACCACCTAGGTTCAGGATTAGTGTAGTTGTCTGGCACCATCTAGGTTCAGGAGTAGTGTAGTTGTCTGGCACCACCTAGGTTCAGGATTAGTGTAGTTGTCTGGCACCACCTAGGTTCAGGAGTAGTGTAGTTGTCTGCCACCACCTAGGTTCAGGAGTAGTACTGTCTGGCACCACCTAGGTTCAGGAGTAGTGTAGTTGCTTGGCACCACCTAGGTTCAGGAGTAGTATTGTCTGGCACCACCTAGGTCCAGGAGTAGTATTGTCTGGCACCACCTAGGTCCAGGAGTAGTGTAGTTGTCTGGCACCACCTAGGTTCAGGAGTAGTGTAGTTGTCTGGCACCACCTAGGTTCAGGAGTAGTGTAGTTGTCTGGCACCACCTAGGTTCAGGAGTAGTGTAGTTGTCTGGAACCACCTAAGTTCAGGAGTAGTGTAGTTGTCTGGCACCACCTAGGTTCAGTAGTAGTGTAGTTGTCTGGCACCACCTAGATTCAGGAGTAGTGTAGTTGTCTGGCACCACCTAGGTTCAGGAGTAGTGTAGTTGTCTGGCACCACCTAGGTTCAGGAGTAGTGTAGTTGTCTGGCACCACCTAGGTTCAGGAGTAGTATTGTCTCGCACCACCTAGGTTCAGGAGTAGTGTAGTTGTCTGGCACAATCTAGGTTCAGGAGTAGTGTAGTTGTCTGGCACCATCTAGGTTCAGGAGTGGTGTAGTTGTCTGGCACCACCTAGGTTCAGGAGTAGTGTAGTTGTCTGGCACCACCTAGGTTCAGGAGTAGTGTAGTTGTCTGGCACCACCTAGGTTCAGGAGTAGTGTAGTTGTCTGGCACCACCTAGGTTCAGGAGTAGTGTAGTTGTCTGGCACCACCTAGGTTCAGGAGTAGTGTAGTTGTCTGCCACCACCTAGGTTCAGGAGCAGTGTAGTTGTCTGGAACCACCTAGGTTCAGGAGTAGTGTAGTTGTCTGGCACCACCTAGGTTCAGGAGTAGTGTAGTTGTCTGGCACCACCTAGGTTCAGGAGTAGTGTAGTTGTCTGGCACCACCTATGTTCAGGAGTAGTATTGTCTGGCACCACCTAGGTTCAGGAGTAGTGTAGTTGTCTGGCACCACCTAGGTTCAGGAGTAGTATTGTCTGGCACCACCTAGGTCCAGGAGTAGTGTAGTTGTCTGGCACCACCTAGGTTCAGGATTAGTGTAGTTGTCTGGCACCATCTAGGTTCAGGAGTAGTGTAGTTGTCTGGCACCACCTAGGTTCAGGATTAGTGTAGTTGTCTGGCACCACCTAGGTTCAGGAGTAGTGTAGTTGTCTGCCACCACCTAGGTTCAGGAGTAGTACTGTCTGGCACCACCTAGGTTCAGGAGTAGTGTAGTTGCTTGGCACCACCTAGGTTCAGGAGTAGTATTGTCTGGCACCACCTAGGTCCAGGAGTAGTATTGTCTGGCACCACCTAGGTCCAGGAGTAGTGTAGTTGTCTGGCACCACCTAGGTTCAGGAGTAGTGTAGTTGTCTGGCACCACCTAGGTTCAGGAGTAGTGTAGTTGTCTGGCACCACCTAGGTTCAGGAGTAGTGTAGTTGTCTGGAACCACCTAAGTTCAGGAGTAGTGTAGTTGTCTGGCACCACCTAGGTTCAGTAGTAGTGTAGTTGTCTGGCACCACCTAGATTCAGGAGTAGTGTAGTTGTCTGGCACCACCTAGGTTCAGGAGTAGTGTAGTTGTCTGGCACCACCTAGGTTCAGGAGTAGTGTAGTTGTCTGGCACCACCTAGGTTCAGGAGTAGTATTGTCTCGCACCACCTAGGTTCAGGAGTAGTGTAGTTGTCTGGCACAATCTAGGTTCAGGAGTAGTGTAGTTGTCTGGCACCATCTAGGTTCAGGAGTGGTGTAGTTGTCTGGCACCACCTAGGTTCAGGAGTAGTGTAGTTGTCTGGCACCACCTAGGTTCAGGAGTAGTGTAGTTGTCTGGCACCACCTAGGTTCAGGAGTAGTGTAGTTGTCTGGCACCACCTAGGTTCAGGATTAGTGTAGTTGTCTGGCACCATCTAGGTTCAGGAGTAGTGTAGTTGTCTGGCACCACCTAGGTTCAGGAGTAGTACTGTCTGGCACCACCTAGGTTCAGGAGTAGTGTAGTTGCCTGGCACCACCTAGGTTCAGGAGTAGTATTGTCTGGCACCACCTAGGTCCAGGAGTAGTATTGTCTGGCACCACCTAGGTTCAGGAGTAGTGTAGTTGTCTGGCACCACCTAGGTTCAGGAGTAGTGTAGTTGTCTGGCACCACCTAGGTTCAGGAGTAGTGTAGTTGTCTGGCACCACCTAGGTTCAGGAGTAGTGTAGTTGTCTGGAACCACCTAGGTTCAGGAGTAGTGTAGTTGTCTGGCACCACCTAGGTTCAGGAGTAGTGTAGTTGTCTGGCACCACCTAGGTTCAGGAGTAGTATAGTTGTCTGGCACCACCTAGATTCAGGAGTAGTGTAGTTGTCTGGCACCACCTAGGTTCAGGAGTAGTGTAGTTGTCTGGCACCACCTAGGTTCAGGAGTAGTGTAGTTGTCTGGCACCACCTAGGTTCAGGAGTAGTATTGTCTCGCACCACCTAGGTTCAGGAGTGTAGTTGTCTGGCACCATCTAGGTCCAGGAGTAGTGTAGTTGTCTGGCACCATCTAGGTTCAGGAGTAGTGTAGTTGTCTGGCACCACCTAGGTTCAGGAGTAGTATTGTCTGGCACCACCTAGGTTCAGGAGTAGTGTAGTTGTCTGGCACCACCTAGGTTCAGGAGTAGTGTAGTTGTCTGGCACCACCTAGGTTCAGGAGTAGTGTAGTTGTCTGGCACCACCTAGGTTCAGGAGTAGTGTAGTTGTCTGGCACCACCTAGGTTCAGGAGTAGTGTAGTTGTCTGGCACCACCTAGGTTCAGGAGTAGTATTGTCTCGCACCACCTAGGTTCAGGAGTAGTGTAGTTGTCTGGCACCATCTAGGTTCAGGAGTAGTGTAGTTGTCTGGCACCATCTAGGTTCAGGAGTAGTGTAGTTGTCTGGCACCACCTAGGTTCAGGAGTAGTGTAGTTGTCTGGCACCACCTAGGTTCAGGAGTAGTGTAGTTGTCTGGCACCACCTAGGTTCAGGAGTAGTGTAGTTGTCTGGCACCACCTAGGTTCAGGATTAGTGTAGTTGTCTGGCACCATCTAGGTTCAGGAGTAGTGTAGTTGTCTGGCACCACCTAGGTTCAGGAGTAGTACTGTCTGGCACCACCTAGGTTCAGGAGTAGTGTAGTTGCCTGGCACCACCTAGGTTCAGGAGTAGTATTGTCTGGCACCACCTAGGTCCAGGAGTAGTATTGTCTGGCACCACCTAGGTCCAGGAGTAGTATTGTCTGGCACCACCTAGGTTCAGGAGTAGTGTAGTTGTCTGGCACCACCTAGGTTCAGGAGTAGTGTAGTTGTCTGGCACCACCTAGGTTCAGGAGTAGTGTAGTTGTCTGGCACCACCTAGGTTCAGGAGTAGTGTAGTTGTCTGGAACCACCTAGGTTCAGGAGTAGTGTAGTTGTCTGGCACCACCTAGGTTCAGGAGTAGTGTAGTTGTCTGGCACCACCTAGGTTCAGGAGTAGTGTAGTTGTCTGGCACCACCTAGATTCAGGAGTAGTGTAGTTGTCTGGCACCACCTAGGTTCAGGAGTAGTGTAGTTGTCTGGCACCACCTAGGTTCAGGAGTAGTGTAGTTGTCTGGAACCACCTAGGTTCAGGAGTAGTGTAGTTGTCTGGCACCACCTAGGTTCAGGAGTAGTGTAGTTGTCTGGCACCACCTAGGTTCAGGAGTAGTGTAGTTGTCTGGCACCACCTAGATTCAGGAGTAGTGTAGTTGTCTGGCACCACCTAGGTTCAGGAGTAGTGTAGTTGTCTGGCACCACCTAGGTTCAGGAGTAGTGTAGTTGTCTGGCACCACCTAGGTTCAGGAGTAGTGTAGTTGTCTGGCACCACCTAGGTTCAGGAGTAGTGTAGTTGTCTGGCACCACCTAGGTTCAGGAGTAGTGTACTTGTCTGGCACCACCTAGGTTCAGGAGTAGTGTAGTTGTCTGGCACCACCTAGGTTCAGGATTAGTGTAGTTGTCTGGCACCATCTAGGTTCAGGAGTAGTGTAGTTGTCTGGCACCACCTAGGTTCAGGATTAGTGTAGTTGTCTGGCACCACCTAGGTTCAGGAGTAGTGTAGTTGTCTGCCACCACCTAGGTTCAGGAGTAGTACTGTCTGGCACCACCTAGGTTCAGGAGTAGTGTAGTTGCCTGGCACCACCTAGGTTCAGGAGTAGTATTTTCTGGCACCACCTAGGTCCAGGAGTAGTATTGTCTGGCACCACCTAGGTCCAGGAGTAGTATTGTCTGGCACCACCTAGGTTCAGGAGTAGTATTGTCTCGCACCACCTAGGTTCAGGAGTAGTGTAGTTGTCTGGCACCATCTAGGTCCAGGAGCAGTGTAGTTGTCTGGCACCATCTAGGTTCAGGAGTAGTGTAGTTGTCTGGCACCACCTAGGTTCAGGAGTAGTATTGTCTGGCACCACCTAGGTTCAGGAGTAGTGTAGTTGTCTGGCACCACCTAGGTTCAGGATTAGTGTAGGCCACTCAAGGGCATTAAGATACTTTTTCCGAAGCCACTCCTGCATTGTCTTGGCTGTGTGCTTAGGGTTGTTGTCCTGTGGAAGGTGAACCTTCGCCCCAGTCTGAGGTCCTGAATGCTTTGGAGCAGGTTTTCATAAAGGATCTCTCTGTACTTTGCTCCATTCATCTTTCCCTTGATCCTGACTAGTCTCCCAGTCCCTGCCGCTGATAAACATCCCCACAGCATGATGCTGCCACCACCGTGCTTCACCGTTGGGATGGTGCCAGGTTTCCTCCAGACGTGACGCTTGGCATTCAGGACAAAGACTTAAAACTTGGTTTCATCAGACCAGAGAATTTTATTTCTCGTGGTCTGAGAGTCCGTTAGGTGCCTTTTGGCAAACTCCAAGTGGTCTGTCATGTACCTTTTACTGAGGAGTGTCTTCCGTCTGGACACTCTACCATAAAGGCCTGATTGGTGGAGTGCTGCAGAGATGGTTGTCCTTCTGGATGGTTCTCCCATCTACACAGAGGAACTCTGGAGCTCTGTCAGAGTGACCATTGGGTTCTTGGTCACCTCCTTGACCAAGTCCATTCTCCCCTGATTACTCAGTTTGGCCGGGCAGCCAGCTTTACAAAGAGTCTTGGTGGTTCCGAACTTCTTCCATTTAAGAATGATGGAGGCCACTGTGTTCTTGGGGACCTTCAATGCTGCAGAAATGTTTTGGTACCCTTCCCCAGATCTGTGCCTCAACACAATCCTGTCTCGGAGCTCTACGTACAATTCCTTTGACCTCATGGCTTGGCTTTTTCTCTGACATGCACTGTCAAATGTGGGACCTCATATGGACAGGTGTGTGCCTTTCCAAATCATGTCCAATCAATTGAATTTCCACAGGTGGACTCCAATCAAGTTGTAGAAACATCTCAAGGATGATCAATGGAAACAGGATGCACCTGAGCTCAATTTCAGGTCTCATAGCAAAGGGTCTGAATACTTATGTACATCAGGTATTTCTGTTTTTTATCTTTAATTAATTTGCAAACATTTCTAAAAACCTGTTTTTGCTTTGTCATTATGAGGAATTGTGTGCCATCCTAACGATCCTCGACTTCAGTGATGCCATTTACGATATAGCCTCCAACACTGTACTCAACAAATTGGATGCAGTCTATCACAGTGCCATCAATTTTGTCACCAAAGCCCCAAATACTACCCACCACTGCGACCTGTACGCTCTCGTTGGCTGGCCCTCACTTCATACTCGTCGCCAAACCCACTGGCTCCAGGTTATCTACAAGTCTCTGCTAGGTAAAGCCCCGCCTTATCTCAGCTCACTGGTCACCATAGCAGCACCCACCCGTAGCACGCGCTCCAGCAGGTATATCTCACTGGTCACCCCGAAAGCCAATTCCTTCTTTGGCCGCCTTTCCTTCCAGTTCTCTGCTGCCAATGACTGGAACGAACTGCAAAAATCACTGAAGCTGGAGACTCATATCTCCCTCACTAGCTTTAAGCACCAGCTGTCAGAGCAGCTCATAGATCACTGCACCTGTACATAGCTCATCTGTAAATAGCCCATCCAACTACCTCATCCCACATACTGTATTTATTTGTTTATCTTGCTCCTTTGCACCCCAGTATCTTTACTTGCACATTCATCTTCTGCACATCTACCATTCCAGTGTTTAATTGGTATATTGTAATTACTTCGCCACCATGGCCTATTTATTGTCTTCCCTCCCTTATCTTACCTCATTTGCACACACTGTATATAGACTTTTTCTACTGTATTATTGGCTGTATGTTTGTTTATCCCATGTGTAACTCTGTGTTGTTATTTGTGTCAATCTGCTATGCTTTATCTTGGCCAGGTCGCAGTTGTAAATGAGAACTTGTTCTCAACTAGCCTACCTTGTTAAATAAAGGTGAAATATATTTTTTTATAAAATAAAAATGTTCATTAAATTGAAGGCTTGTGTTTCATAGTTACCCTTGGCAGTTATCAGTTCAAGGGGTGGTGTCGTCTGGCACCAACTAGTGGTTTGTCAAAATTGTCATTATTTCATTTCATTATAGTATTCTCCATAACAACTTCTTAATGCTTTGGTAGTGTTTTATGCTTTCCTCACTAATAAAAATATAAATTAAACAGAGATGATTAAAAATAAAGAGGTACCTGTATAAAAATATAATATTTGATGCCGTTTAGGGTTTCCTAACGTGACATAGGGCAACACGGCCTTGGACTCAATCAGTAGCGTCATGTCGGTGGGGGGTCTTTGTATCTGAGACTCTGGAGGTAGAACATAGTTGCCGATGAATCATTGCAGAGTATTCTTCTCCCTGATTCTATTGGATGAAATCCATCTGCACCACTGGAGGCAGCTCAGTTCATTGGCATAACATCAGCCAACTTTACATATTGGAGTGTTCAAACCAGCGTGATTGACAAGGACAATCGACATTGAGCAAGACTGCTAAACATGCTTCAGACTCATGATCTTGACTCTATTCTCAGCGAGGAAAGTGATCCGTTGAAATATCTGAGACTGATTTGGAGGTACTGTACACTATGGGTGAATGGCGAACTACAACAGGGTGTGGAACAGATGGTATCCTATTCCCTATGGCCCTGGTTAAAAATAGTGCACTAAGTAGAGGATAGAGTGCCATTTGGGACACGGCCCAAGAACACTCTATGGATCTCTTAGAACACGTGGAACAACCCCACATACTCATTTTAAGCTGCAGGGCTCCGCAGCTCTTGGCCGGCCCCCCGATACCGTTGTTAGCTACACAGCAGTACTCCCCTTTATCAGACTCTCTGACGTTGGGGGGGGGGGGTTCAGCAACATCTGGCCATTCTCCCTGACGGTGTAGCGGGAGTCACGGTAACTGTAGAACACAGGAGGTTGGTGCCACTTTCATTGGGGAGGACGGGCTCGTGGTATTGGCTGGAGCGGAATCAGTGGAATGGTATCAAATGGTTTCCAGGTGTTTGATTCGATTCGTTCCGTTACAGTAATTATTATGTGCCGTCCTCCCCTCAGCAGCCTCCTCTGCTGTACAACATGAATCATAGTTATCATAGTAGACTGATATGATGTGTTTAGAAGAGGAGACAGAGATGTGACCTCCTGGTGAAATATTTGGCACGTCACCCCTCCACTGATTGGATGCATCCCAAACACAGCAATTATCATATTTTGATTGGCATATGCAGCAGCTAGGGTTTGTATGTTGTGTTGCAAGCTGATAGGTCAAGATAGGGGGTGGGCGGGTTCTCACGGGAATGTGGCATTGTGAACCAACAGGATGTCCACTGTCTCCAACAGGATGTCCACTGTCTCCAACAGGATGTCCACTGTCTCCAACAGGATGTCCATTGTCCATTGTCTCCAACAGGATGTCCACAACAGAGTGCTGATGTGAGCAGCTGGGTATCGGAGACATGACATGACATTATTTCACATCCAACATACAAATATACTACAGTAATTAGTATAGAATTCTGTAGTAAACTGTAGTATACTGTAGAATACTATAATGCAGAATATTATACTATATGTATTGTCCCAGGAGTGTTGGAAGTCATAATGTAAGTCACCTAATTTATGTCCCTCTAAATCCTCTGAATTCCTCTGCTGATCCCACAGCTATTATATGCAGTAATCATAAGCCTATGAATCAGAGTTATGCTGTTAGCACTGAGGCCATGTACCATAGTAGGAAGTTCACTGTCAGCTCTAACGTAAATAACATTAGCATATATATTTCGGATATATTTCCATTATTGTGGGAAGCTGCTATAGGCCACCAAGTGCTAACACTCATTCTCTGGATAATATGTGTGAAATGCTTGATAATGTCTGGGATATCAACAGAGAAATATATTTTCTGGGTGATTTAAATATTGACTGGCTTTCATCAAGCTGCCCACTACAGAAGAAAACGTCAAACTGTAACCAGTACCTGCAACCTGGTTCAGGTTATCAGTCAACCTGCCAGGGTCGTTACAAACAGCACAGGAATTAAATCATCAACATTTATTGATCACACCTTTAGTAATGCTGCAGAATTATGCTGTAAAGCAGTATTCAAATCCATAGGATATAGTGATCACACTATAGTAGCCATATAGTAGCCATATCAAAGTTCCAAAGACTGGCCCTAATACACTGTATAAGAGGTCGTACAAGAGGTTCTGCAGTGATTCCTATGTTGTTGATGTAAATAATATTTACTGGTCTGTGATGGGTAATGAGGAGTAAACAGACGCTGCACTTGACACATGTATGACATTGTTTATTCCAGTTACTAATAAGCACGCGACCCAATGACTGTAAAAACTGTTAAATCCCCTTGGATTGATGAAGTATTGAAAAATGTTATGCACCCAGAAAATGACTGTATAAATGGAGAAATCATGTGACTAAACAGAACAAAAACAAGATGAAACTATATTATGAAACAAAATTAAATTATTTAAAGAATGATAGTAAAAAGCTTTGGAGCACCTTAAATTAAATGTTGGGCAAAAAGGCAAACTCAGCTCCATCATTCATTGAATCAGATGGCTCTTTCATCACAAAACCCACTGATACTGCCAACTACTTTAATGCCTTTTTCATTGGCAATATTAGAAAACTGATATGCCAGCAACAAACACTGAACATACACATCGAATTATAAATGACCAAATTATGACAGACAAGCATACCAGTTTTGAATTCTGTAAAGTGAAAGAGTGGAAGAGGTGAAAAATGATTGCAGTCTATCAACAATGACAAGCCACCGAGGTTGGATGGAAAAATACTGAGGATGATTTACAATACTGCCACTCCTACCTGCCATCTCTTCATTCTAAGCCTACTAGAGAGTGTGTGCCCTCAGGCCTGGAGGGATGCAAAAGTCATTCTGCTAACCAAGAATAGTAAAGCCTCCTTTACTGGCTCAAACAGCCAACCAATCAGCCTGTTGCCAACCCTTAGTAAACTTTTTGAAAAAATGGTGTTTTACCAAATAAAATGCTGTTTTACGGTAAAGGGCATTCAACATGCACAGCACTTACACAAATGACGGATGATTGGCTGAGAGAAAGTGATGATAAAAAGATTGTGGGAGCTGTTTTGTACGACTTCAATGCATTTTTACATTATAAATCATAGCCTGCAGCTGGAAAAACGTACACTACCGTTCAAAAGTTTGGGGTCACTTTGAAAGAAAAGTACATTTTTTGTCCATTAAAATAACATCAAATTGATTATAAATACTTTGTAGACATTGTTGTAAATGACTATTGTAGCTGGAAACTGCAGATTTTTAATGGAATATCTACATAGGCGTACAGAGGCCCGTTATCAGCAACCATCACCACCACCTGTGTTCCAACGGCACGTTGTCTTATCTAATCCAAGTTGATCATTTTAAAAGGCTAATTGATCGTTAGAAAACCCATTTAAAACTGTTTAAGGGAGGGGGGGGGGGGGGGGGGGGGGGGTAGACCCCCTCCCCGCCCCACACTGGCAACACTTTAAGGGGCATTGCACTAATAATGGCGCTGGCTAGGGAAACGTTCCTGCTGTTCTGTGTGTCAACCTAAAACAATGTAACTAATAATGGCATGAAAATTGCCCCTTAGATATGAATTCGGAGGGCAGATATTATTAAATATTAAAGCATTAGACCTCTCACTCAAGGCGTCACTCAAAAGTTATACTTTAAAACCTCTCTAGGGTATGTGGGACGGTAGCGACTCACCTCGTCAACAGCCAGGGCGCCAAATTCAAAACAACAGAAATCCCATAATTAAAATTCCTCAAACATACAAGTATTTTTCACCATTTTAAAGATACACTTGTTGTAAATCCAGTCACAGTGTCCGATTTCAAAACGGCTTTACGACGAAAGCACACCAAACGATTATGTTAGGTCACAGAAAAACACAGCCATTTTTCCAGCCAGAGTCACAAAAAGCAGAAATAGAGATAAAATTAATCACTAACCTTTGATGATCTTCATCAGATGACACTCATAGGACGTCATGTTACATAATACATGTATGTTTTGTTCGGTAAAGTTCATATTTATATCCAAAAATCTGAGTTTACATTGGAGCATTATGTTCAGTAGTTCCAAAACATCCGGTGATTTTGCAGAGCCACATCAATTTACAGAAATACTCATAATTAACATTGCTAAAAGATACAATGTTAGTGTTAGGCATGGAATTTTAGATCCACTTCTCCTTAACTTCTCTGGGATAGTTGGGACGCTAGCGTCCCAACTGACAAGCACCCCCAACCCCCCCCCCCTCACTGATTAGCATCGCGTCACAATTAAATAGTAGCATGTAAAAATCTAAATATCATTAAATCACAAGTCCAAGACACCAAATGAAAGATACAGATCTTGTGAATAAAGCCACCATTTCCGATTTTTAAAATGTTTTACAGGGAAGACAAAATATGTAAATCTATTAGCTAACCACGTTAGCAAAAGACACCATTTTTCTTTGTCCACCATTTTTTCTCTCCACCAGTAGCTATCACCAATTCGGCCAAATAAAGATATTGATAGCCACTAACCAAGAAAAAACCTCATCAGATGACAGTCTGATAACATATTCATTGTATGGGATAGGTTTTGTTAGAAAAATGTGCATATTTCAGGTAGAAATCATAGTTTACAATTGCACCCACCGTCACAAATGGACTAGAATAATTACAATGAGCAACGTGTTTACCTAATTACTAATCATAAAACATTTCTTAAAAATACACAGCTCACAGCAATGGAAAGACACAGATCTTGTGAATTCAGACAATATTTCAGATGTTCTAAGTGTTTTACAGCGAAAACACAATAAATCGTTATATTAGCATACCACATGTGCAAACGTTACCCGAGCATTGATTCAAGTCAAAGAGAGCGATAACGTAATCATCGCCAAAATATATTAATTTTTTCACTAACCTTCTCAGAATTCTTCCGATGACACTCCTGTAACATCATATTACAACATACATATAGAGTTTGTTCGAAAATGTGCATATTTAGCCACAATAAAACGTGGTTATACAATGACAATACTAGCAAAACTAGCCTGAAAATGTCGGGCGCCATTTTGGACAGTGATCTGGCGTAATGAATAACTAATCGTAAACTTTACTAAAAAATATAGGGTGGACAGCAATCGAAAGACAAATTAGTTCTTAATGCAATCGCTGAATTACATTTCTAAAATTATCCTTACTGTGCAATACAGGGTTCGCCAAGCGAAGCTACACAAAACAAAATGGCGGCTTATGCGTTTGACATTTTTCAACAGAATAACAATTTATCATCAAAAATAGTTCTTACTATGAGCTGATCTTCAATCAGAATCTTGGGCAATGTATCCTTTCTCCGGTCTAATCGTCTTTTGGTCGAAAGATGTCCTCGTCCTGTCGAAATGGCCACTAACGTTCGGCATGTACTGGAAACGTGACCGGCTCTTCAAAGTACGTCACAAAGAAATGCCTCAAAATCGCACTAAACGGATATAAATTGCTATAAAACGGTTTAAATTAACTACCTTATGATGTCTTTAACACCTATAACGAATAAAAACATGACCGGCGATATATAAGTGGCTAAACCAAAACTTGGAAGGAGGCCAGTCCGACGACCACTCTGCGTCGAGCGCACTGTTGAAAAGGACGTTCTTTCCGCTCCAGGGTCTATTTATAGAGCCCGGATTGCGCAATCCACTCCATTCAAAATCTCCCCGCTTACTGACATCTAGAGGAAGGCGTAGGCAGTGTTTGTAGCATCATAGCATTCACAGGGACTTATGAACTGACCTGGGAGCAGGGGCCAAGATTTCTGAAATCTCACTCCCTGGCAGGAAAAGTGCTGTAGAATGAGTTCTGTTTCACTCAGAGACATAATTCCAACGGTTATAGAAACTAGAGAGTGTTTTCTATCCAATAATAACAATAATATGCATATTGTACGAGCAAGAATTGAGTACTAGGCAGTTTAATTTGGAGATCAATTTTCGCAAAGTCGAAACAGCACCCCCTATATCCCAGAGAGGTTAATGCAACCGCTGTGTCAGATTTCAGAAAATGCAATAATCTGAGTACAGCGCTCAGAGACCAACACAACCCAAAGAGATATCCGCCATGTTGTGTAGTCAACAGATGTCAGAATAGCATTATAAATATTTACTTACCTTTGATGATCTTCATCAGAATGCACTCCCAGGAATCCCAGTTCCACAATAAATGTTTGTTTTGTTTGATGAAGTCCATCATTTAGGTCCAAATACATCCTTTTTCTTCGCGAGTTTAGCCCAGTAATCAAAATTCATGATGTGCGATCACTAGGTGCAGACGAAAAGTCAAAAAGTTCCGTTACAGTGTGTAGAAACATGTCAAACGATGTATAGAATCAATCTTTAGGATGTTTTTAACAAAAATCTTCAATATTGTTCCAACCGGAAAATTCCTTTGTCTTCAGAAATGCAATGGAACACAAGCTAACTCTCTCACGTGAACGCGCCTGGTCAGCTTGTGGCTCTCTGGCAGACCTCTGACTCATTCCCCTCTCATTCGCCCCCACTTCACAGTAGAAGCCTCAAACAAGGTTCTAAAGACTGTTGACATCTAGTGGAAGCCTTAGTAAGTGCAACATGACCCCATTTCCACTGTATCTTGGATAAGCAAAGAGTTGAAAAACTACAAACCTCAGATTTCCCACTTCCTGGTTGGATTTTTTCTCAGGTTTTTGCCTGCCATATGAGTTCTGTTACTCACAGACATCATTCAAACAGTTTTAGAATGAGTGTTTTATATCCAAATCTACTAAAAATATGCATATCCAAGCATCTGGGCCTGAGTAGCAGGCAGTTTACTCTGGGCACGCTTTTCATCTGGACTTGAAAAAACTGCCCCCTACCCCAAAGAAGTTAACCTCTACCGAGTACCTAACCCGGATTCGGGAGCACCCCCCCCCCCCCCCCCCCACACTGATTAGCATCGCTAGCATAGCGTCACAATTAAATAGTAGCATCTAAATATCATTAAATCACAAGTCCAAGACACCCAATGAAAGACACAGATCTTGTGAATAAAGCCACCATTTCCGATTTTTTAAATGTTTTACAGGGAAGACACAATATGTAAATCTATTAGCTAAACACGTTAGCAAAAGACACCATTTTTTTACTCCAACAGTTTTTTCCTGCGTCAGTAGCTATCACTAATTCGACTAAATGAAAATATATATAGCCACTAACCAACAAACAAATTCATAAGATGACAGTCTGATAACATATTTATGGTATAGCATAGTTTTTTTTTTTTAAATGTGCATTTTTCAGGTATAAATCACAGTTCTACATTGCAGCTGCAATCTGATATAGTGCTGATGCAGCCAGAACAATTACAGAGACCAACGTCATATAACTAATTACTTGTCTTAAAACATTTCAGAAAAAATACACAGCGTACAGATATTGAAAGCCCAACATCTGGTGAATCCAAACAATATTTCAGATTTATTAAATGTTTTATAGCGAAAACAAAATGTAGCGCTAAATTAGCATAGCCACGCCAGCCAGAACCAGCTGGGCGCGCCCGACCAGTTCACATGCACGACAGATATATGAAATAACATCGTAAATTGGGTCTTACTATTGCTGATCTTTCATCAGAATGTTGATAAAGGTGTCCTTAGTCCTGATGAGTCGTTCAATCCATTCACAATGGCAACTTTCCCTTTTCATTTAGCATAGGTACTGGTCGACTAGCACGGTTCTGTCCAAAGTTAAAAAACTCACAGAACGGAACACGGCAAAACTCCCGAAAAAATTCAAATAATCTGATTAAACTATATTGAAAAAACATACATTAAGATGATATGGTCACATGTATCAAACAAACTTCGAGACGGAGATAGTTTTCATCCGTAACGGCAGCATAACAAAAGACAATTGCACCTCTAAAACGCGCGTTTCAGAGAACCGGAAGTTGTCGGTCACGCTAAAGAAATAGGTCTTATTTCACGTCAGTACAAGATAAACAAAAAAATTCTCCTCTGACGTCTTCCTGACACCCAGAGGAAGACGAATGAAGTGTGTTTCGGGTCATAGGTGGCGTGACCATATATAGGCAGAGCGTTGAAGCGAGCATACACATCTTGCAATCTTCTTCTTGCTCAGGGAAAGTGCTGTCAAATGACTTATGTTTCACTCAGAGACAAAATTGAAACGGTTTTAGAAACCATAGCTTGTTTTCTATCCAATGGTATTAATTATATGCATATAGTAACAGCAATAATTGAATAAGAGGCAGTTTAATCTGTAGAGGAAATTATGCTAATGCGAAAACAGCACCCCCTGTATTCTCAAGAAGTTAAAGAAGCAATAAAACTGGCCTTCTTTGGACTAGTTGAGTGTCTGGAGCATCAGCATTTGTGGGTTCGATTACAGGCTCAAAATGGCCAGAAACAAGAACTTTCTTATGAAACTTGTCAGTCTATTCTTCTTCTGAGAAATGAAGGCTATTACATGCGAGAAATTGCCAAGAAACGGAATATCTCGTACAACGCTGTGTACTACTCCCTTCACAAAACAGCGCAAACTGGCTCTAACCAGAATAGAAAGAGGAGTGGGAGGCCCGGTGCACAACTGAGCAAGAGGACAAGTACATTAGAGTGTCTAGTCTGAGAAACAGACGCCTCACAAGTCCTCAACGGGCAGCTTCATTGAATAGTTCCCGCAAAACACTAGTCTCAACGTCAACAGTGAAGAGGTGATTCAGGGAAGAACACAGACACTGGACAGGGGAACTCTACCTCGAAGGCCAGCATCCCGGAGTCGCCTCTTCACTGTTGACGTTGAGACTGGTGTTTTGGGGTACAGTTCAGTCGGACAACGTCTGACCCGGCTCCCAGAGTTCAGCCAGACCACGTCTATCCAGGCTCACAGAGAGAATTCAGTGGGACAATGTCCGGCCTGGTTGTTTATTTGTTAAAATAATCAGAGGCGAGCTGAGGGTCAAGGGCTGAGGGTTAGTTTGAGGTAATATCTCATCTGAGGGTTGAGCTGGAACTCTGAAACAGATTTCTAACAGAGCTGGAATACTAAACTCTGAAACAGCTTTAACAGCTTTCTACCTTAGCTGGAATATTGAATTCTGAAACAGCTTTCTAACTAAGATCGAACACTGATATCTGAAACAGTTTCTAACTTAGCTGGAATACTGATCTCTGAAACAGCTTTCTCAATCAATCAATCAATCAAGTTTATTTTATATAGCCCTTCGTACATCAGCTAATATCTCGAAGTGCTGTACAGAAACCTAGCAAGCATGGGCAAATAATAATCAGGAATAATCAGGAATAAATGTCAGTTGGCTTTTCATAGCCGATAATTAAGACATAAATAAATGAAATAAATACATAAATACTTTCTAACATAAATACATGAAAACATATACTTGTCTGTGTGTTATTAGTTTAAGCAGACTGTGTTTGTCTATTGTTGTGACTTAGATGAAGATCAGATCACATTTTAGGGCCAGTTTATGCAGATATCCAGGTATTTTCCTAAGAGTTCAGATACATTTTTATTGTCACTGTAAACTTCATTATCATTACAATTTGCATGCTGACTGTAGGAATGTCCACCAGGGCTGTTGCTAGAGAACTGAATGTTATTTCTCTACCATAAGCCGCCATCAACGTTGTTTTAGAGAATTTTGGAGCACATCCAACCGGTCTCACAACCCACAGACGTATGATGATGAAGATGAAGATGTAACCACGTCCTGGACCTTCACATTTGGATACATCACCTGTGGGATCATCTGAGACCAGCCACACGGACAGTTGATGAATCTGTGGGTTTTCACAACTGAAAAATTTCTCCACAAACTGTCAGAAAACCGGCTCTGGGAAGCTTATCTGCATCCTCGTCGTCCTCAACGTGGTCTTGAACTGACTGCAGTCCAGCGTCGCAACTGACTTCAGTGGGCAAATACTTTCGATGGCCACTGGCACGCTGGGGAAGTGTGCTCTTCACGAATTAATCCTGATTTCAACTGTACCGGGAAGATGACAGACAACATGTATGGTGTCGTGTGGGCGAGCGGTTTGCTGATGTCAACGTTGTGAACAGAGTGCCCCATGTTGGCAGTGGGGCTATGGTGTGGGCAGGCATAAGATACGGACAACAAACACAATTGCATGTTATCGATGGCAATGTGAATGCACAGAGATACTGTGAAGAGATCCTGTGGCCCATTATCGTGCCATACCACTACATTATCTCGGTGACCAGCCACTACACTATATTATCTTAGTGACCAGCCACTACACAATAATATCTCAGTGACCAGATACTACACTATATTATCTTAGTGACCAGCCACTACACTATATTATCTTAGTGACCAGCCACTACACTATAATATCTCAGTGACCAGCCACTACACTATATTATCTTAGTGAGCAGCCACTACACTATAATATCTCAGTGACCAGCCACTACACTACATTATCTTAGTGACCAGCCACTACACTAAATTATCTCAGTGACCAGCCACTACACTATATTATCTCAGTGACCAGCCACTGCACTATAATATCTCAGTGACCAGACACTACACTACATTATCTTAGTGACCAGACACTACACTATATGATCTTAGTGACCAGCCACTACACTATAATATCTCAGTGACCAGCCACTACACTACATTATCTTAGTGACCAGCCACTACACTATAATATCTCAGTGACCAGCCACTACACTACATTATCTTAGTGACCAGCCACTACACCATATTATCTCAGTGACCAGCCACTACACTATATTATCTCAGTGACCAGCCACTACACTATATTATCTCAGTGACCAGCCACTACACTAAATTATCTCAGTGACCAGCCACTACACTATATTATCTCGGTGACCAGCCACTACAGTAAATTATCTCAGTGACCAGCCACTACACTAAATTATCTCAGTGACCAGCCACTACACTATATTATCTCAGTGACCAGCCACTACACTATATTATCTCAGTGACCAGCCACTACACTATATTATCTCAGTGACCAGCCACTACACTATATTATCTTAGTGACCAGCCACTACACTATAATATCTCAGGGACCAGCCACTACACTACATTATCTTAGTGACCAGCCACTACACTATATTATCTCAGTGACTAGCCACTACACTATATTATCTCAGTGACCAGCCACTACACTATATTATCTCAGTGATCAGCCACTACACTATATTATCTCGGTGACCAGCCACTACACTATATTATCTCAGTCACCAGCCACTACACTAAATTATCTCAGTGACAAGCCACTACACTATATTATCTCAGTGACCAGCCACTATAATATACTATCTTAGTGACCAGCCACTACAGTAACTACAGGCAATACACTAAATTATCTCAGTGACCAGCCACTATAATATACTATCTTAGTGACCAGCCACTATAATATATTATCTTAGTGACCAGCCACTATAATATACTATCTTAGTGACCAGCCACTACAGTAACTACAGGCAATACACTAAATTATCTCAGCGACCAGCCACTACACTATATTATCTTAGTAACCAGCCACTACAGTGGTTACAGGCACTACACTATATTATCTCAGTGACCAACCACTACAGTGACTACAGCCACTACACATCTTATCTTAGTGACCAGCCACCACAGTGACTACAGCCACTACACTACATTATCTTAATGACCAGCCACTACACTACATTATCTTAATGACCAGCCACTACACTACATTATCTTAATGACCAGCCACTACACTACATTATCTTAATGACCAGCCAGTACACTACATTATCTTAATGACCAGCCAGTACACTACATTATCTTAATGACCAGCCACTACACTACATTATCTTAATGACCAGCCACTACACTACATTATCTCAGTGACTCAGTATCTCAGTGCATTCAACATGACAATACCTCTCAGTGATGAAGTCAATTATAAGATTGACATGAAGTGGTGTCGGAGGGCCAGTAGGAGGTGATTGGGGACATTGCCCTTTGTAGGGCACTGTGTTTCGGATGGGACGTTAAACAGGTGTCCTTACTCTGTGGTCACTTAAAATCACATGGCACTTATCGTTAACCCCGGTGTCCTGGCTAAATTCCCAATCTGGTCCACCATCATGGTCACCTAATCATCCCAGTTTACAATTGGCTCATTCAACCCCCCTCCTTTCCCCTTTAACTATTCTCCACATCATTGCTGTAAATAAGAATGTGTTCTCAGTCAACTTACCTGGTAAAATATGGGTAAAATAAATATTATTAATGTCAGCTCTTCGTGTACATTTAAGGGACAGCCGTGCTGCCCTGTTCTGGGCCAATTGTACTTTTCCTAAGTCCATATTTGGAACACTTTACCACACGACTGGACAGTAGTCAAGGTGGAACAAAACAAGGGCCTTTATGAGCAGCCTTGTTGATAAGGATGTTACGTAGTCAGAACAGCACTTTATTGTGGACAGACCTCTCCCTGTCTGGCTCTGAGGAGCATTCCTCGGAGACAAGACCTACCCCAAACTATTCAATGAAAATACATATTGTATTCTGTCTCTGTTGTCATTCAGAAAAGCCTGTACTATATGGAGGTACTGTAGGTGAAGGTTTAACTCAGAGACATTTCGAGGTTTTCAAGCATCTGCTCATTTTAAGTCCTGTCACAAGTCTACAAGTCTGAAAAGCATGTTTCCTTTTATCTAATATTAGGTTTTTGTTCGAAGATCTGATAACATTCAGTATAAAAAAAATATGCAAAAATACAGAAAATAAGAAAGTGAGTGGGTCCCGAAGACCTGACCAGGTGAATCCAGGTGAAAGCTATTGTAGTGAGTGGGTCCCGAAGACCTGACCAGGTGAATCCAGGTGAAAGCTATTGTAGTGAGTGGGTCCCGAAGACCTGACCAGGTGAATCCAGGTGAAAGCTATTGTAGTGAGTGGGTCCCGAAGACCTGACCAGGTGAATCCAGGTGAAAGCTATTGTAGTGAGTGGGTCCCGAAGACCTGACCAGGTGAATCCAGGTGAAAGCTATTGTAGTGAGTGGGTCCCGAAGACCCTCCCCATTATTGTTGAAGGAGACCTTAAGATTCATATGTTTTCCTGCAGGCCTTATAATAAGATACTGTTGCTATGTGTCTAAAAACTCCACCACTATACGTTTCACAAGCATCTATATTAGACTTTGTGGTTAAGCCCTGGCTGTTGTGAGAGGGCGCTTGCAGGCCAGGTCTGAGTCAGACCGAAACTAGATAAAGAGAAGTAACCACTGTCTGGTTTTGATATTTTGATAGTGAGTGGGTCCCGAAGACCTGACCAGGTGAATCCAGGTGAAAGCTATTGTAGTGAGTGGGTCCCGAAGACCTGACCAGGTGAATCCAGGTGAAAGCTATTGTAGTGAGTGGGTCCCGAAGACCTGACCAGGTGAATCCAGGTGAAAGCTATTGTAGTGAGTGGGTCCCGAAGACCTGACCAGGTAAATCCAGGTGAAAGCTATTGTAGTGAGTGGGTCCCGAAGACCTGACCAGGTGAATCCAGGTGAAAGCTATTGTAGTGAGTGGGTCCCGAAGACCCTCCCCATTATTGTTGAAGGAGACCTTAAGATTCATATGTTTTCCTGCAGGCCTTATAATAAGATACTGTTGCTATGTGTCTAAAAACTCCACCACTATACGTTTCACAAGCATCTATATTAGACTTTGTGGTTAAGCCCTGGCTGTTGTGAGAGGGCGCTTGCAGGCCAGGTCTGAGTCAGACCGAAACTAGATAAAGAGAAGTAACCACTGTCTGGTTTTGATATTTTGATCTTGTGTGACAGTGGACAATGCTAATGAATTCAGAGAAGCTACTGTACTAGGTTGCCTTATAAGGTAACCTCAGCTTAAATGATAGACACATGCATTGACGTAGGTGATTATACCACTAGGGAGTGATCACATGTATAAAATCAGCTACGCCCTGAGGTGGGGTGCAGAACTTACTCTGAAACATACGTGCTGTGTTCCCGTTGTCAACTTCTGTCTGCAACTGCATTAAATAAAAGGTTTGATTGGTTTACTTAAAGAAGATATTGTCTGACTGCTGATTTCACCAATAAGCCAAAGATTGACAAGGGACGACGAACCTACCCCGACACTGTGATACCTTTCTGTTAAATCCACTTCATATCAGTGTAAATGAAGGGGAAGAAGGGTTTTTAACCCTGTGTTAAAACAACACATAAACTTTGATTTTACAGGTATAATGTATTACAGTTTTCCATGGCAGGCCGGGTTATGGGGACAAACCTGGAGTTGGCTTTGGCTGGGATAGCTGGAGTTGGCTTTGGCTGGGAAAGCTGGGGATGGAGTTTGCTGGGGATGGCTGGGGCTGGCGATGGCTGGAGTTGGGGCTGGGTCCAATGCTCGCCCCGGTCGGCGACAGGAACAGAATCTGTAGCAGTGGAATGTGTTCGATCAGCTTCGTTCTGATTCCGAGATCTGATTCGTCTGGACCAAGTATTCACTGTCCCATGTCATCGGCTGGTTGGTGTGTGTCTGTTGTTCAGGATGCCATTTCTTTCCTGTCTGGTAGTAGCAGGCTGTAATAGTGCCTATGTGTCCCTGGTGTAGAGGAGTCAAACGCAAGACAGCAGATCTGAGTCATAAACGTAATATACTCAAATATTAACAAATACAATACAATAAATCGAGCTCCACAATAACGGACAGTATTACAAACAAACAAACAATCACTCACAAACAAACATGGTGGAACAGAGGTTAAATAATGAACAAGTAATTGGGGGAATGAAACCAGGTTGTGTAAGACAAGGACAAAACAAATGGAAAATGAAAAGTGGATCGGCGATGGCTAGAAGGCCGGTGACGTCGACCTGCCGAACGCCGCCCGAACAAGGAGAGGGACCGACTTCGGCGGAAGTCGTGACACAGGCCCTGTCTCTGTCCTTGCCATGCTAGCTGACAGCGCTGCTCTGTGTTAGTTAACGGCGTCTGGTCTGAGAGGAGAAAGGACAGTAGCAGGTGCTGAGTAGACTCCTAGGTTGCCTCCCTCAATACACCCTATTCCCTATATACCCTATGGCCCCCGGTTAAAAGTAGTGCACTATTAGGGAATAGTGTTCTATAGGGCTTTGGTCTAAAGTAGTACACTCTATAGGGAATAGGGTTCCATAGGGCTCTGGTCTAAAGTAGTGCACTATAATAGGGAATAGGGTTCCATAGGGCTCTGGTCTAAAGTAGTGCACTATATAGGGAATAGGGTTCTATAGGGCTCTGGTCTAAAGTAGTGCACTATATAGGGAATAGGGTGTCATTTGGGATGACCCCATCAATAGATCATACAGCAGTGATATCCCACCAATTGGTACAGCATCATTTAGGCATTGAGGTCCATTAAATTTGTGCAACATATTTAAGGTGGCGTTTGTAGTTTCTAAATTACACAAATAAACCAAACTACTCAGGACACTCATACACATGGAAACACACACACTCAGCTCCACTATAATAATGTGATTCTAGCACAACCCTGTCCAGGTAGCCTTTGTGTGTGTGTGAGTGTGAGTGTGAGTGTGAGTGTGAGTGTGAGTGTGTGTGTGTGTGTGTGTGTGTGTGTGTGTGTGTGTGTGTGTGTGTGTGTGTGTGTGTGTGTGTGTGCGCGTGCGTGCGCGTGCGCGCGCGCGCGCGTGCGTGTGCGTGTGCGTGTGTGTGTGTGTGTGTGTGTGTATGTGTGTGTGTGCGGTGTGTCCACCTGTTGCCACCCGGCCCGATCCTGCTGTGATTTATTGTAAGCAGGGAGGGAATGACATTTCAGAAAGCTGTTGTTTGCTCCTCATTCACACAGCCTTCTGGGAGTATTGTGCTGTCATGAGTTTTGGTTTATGTGCGTGTGAAGGTATAAAAAGGAGATTAAATTTACTGTCAAATTCACACAAAAAAAATAAACACAATATTGCAACGTACAATGTGTGCAGTTAACTACCAGCCTTCAAAGTTTAACACAGACCAGGAGGAGTGTAATATCTAATAATAGGAATATTTTTGCCGACAGATTAGGTGAACTCGTTCTCGCAATACAGCGGGGAGCTATCTGTATTCCTTCATCCTTGAACAGGCTGAAACAACATGCCAGTCTGTCAATAGTTAAACCACAACTGAGACACTTCCTGTGTGTGTTGACTGAAGCCTCCAGGCAGCCTGCTACTCACTTTAACATATCAATATTACTGTACTGCCCTCGTGTGGCTGGTGAGAGAGCTACACACACGTCAACATCACTGTACTGCCCTCGTGTGGCTGGTGAGAGAGCTACACACACGTCAACATCACTGTACTGCCCTCTTGAGGCTGGTGAGAGATTTTATTTATTTATTTATTTATTTATTTAACCTTTATTTAACCAGGTAGGCAAATTGAGAACACGTTCTCATTTACAATTGCGACCTGGCCAAGATAAAGCAAAGCAGTTCGACACATACAACAACACATAGTTACACATGGAGTAAAACAAACATATAGTCAATGATACAGTGAAAAAAAATAAGTCTATATACAATGTGAGCAAGTGAGGTGAGATAAGGGAGGTGAAGGCAAACAAATATATGTATAAATAAATAAAAATATAAAAAGGCCATGGTGGCGAAGTAAATACAACACAGCAAGTAAAATAAAAACTAAAAACACTGGAATGGTTGGTTTGCAGTGGAAGAAAGCGCAAAGTAGAGACAGAAATAATGGGGTGCAAAGGAGCAAAATTAATAAATAAATACATTAGGTAAAGAGGTAGTTGTTTTGAATTTGTGTTGCAGGAAGCAAATTTCTGCTTGAAAAAGCTAGCCTTGGCTTTTCTAACTGCCTGTGTATACTGGTTTCTAGCTTCCCTGAAAAGTTGCATATCACGGGGGCTGTTCGATGCTAATGCAGAACGCCATAGGATGTTTTTCTGTTGGTTAAGGGCAGTCAGGTCAGGAGAGAACCAAGGGCTATATCTGTTCCTGGTTCTAAATTTCTTGAATGGGGCATGCTTATTCAAGATGGTGAGGAAGGCATTTTTAAAAAATGTCCAGGCATCCTCTACTGACGGGATGAGATCAAAATCCTTCCAGGATACCTCGGCCAGGTCGATTAGAAAGGCCTGCTCGCTGAAGTGTTTCAGGGAGCGTTTGACAGTGATGAGTGGAGGTCGTTTGACCGCTGACCCATTACGGATGCAGGCAATGAGGCAGTGATCGCTGAGATCTTGGTTGAAAACAGCAGAGGTGTATTTGGAGGGCAAGTTTGTTAGGATGATATCTATGAGGGTACCCGTGTTTACGGAATTGGGGTGGTACCTGGTAGGTTCATTGATAATTTGTGTGAGATTGAGGGCATCAAGCTTAGATTGTAGGGTGGCTGGGGTGTTAAGCATGTTAAAATTTAGGTCGCCTAGCAGCACGAGCTCTGAAGATAGATGGGGGGCAATCAGTTCACATATAGTGTCCAGAGCACAGCTGGGGGCAGAGGGTGGTCTATAGCAGGCGGCAACGGTGAGAGACTTGTTTTTAGAGAGGTGGATTTTTAAAAGTAGAAGTTCAAATTGTTTGGGAACAGACCTGGATAGTATAACAGAACTCTGCAGGCAGTCTTTGCAGTAGATTGCAACATCGCCCCCTTTGGCCGTTCTATCTTGTCTGAAAATATTGTAGTTGGGGATGAAAATGTCAGAATTTTTGGTGGCCTTTCTAAGCCAGGATTCAGACACGGCTAAAACATCCGGGTTGGCAGAGTGTGCTAAAGCAGTGAACAAAACAAACTTAGGGAGGAGGCTTCTAATGTTAACATGCATGAAGCCAAGGCTATTACGGTTACAGAAGTCATCAAAAGAGAGCGCCTGGGGAATAGGAGTGGAGCTAGGTACTGCAGGGCCTGGATTCACCTCTACATCACCAGAGGAACAGAGGAGGAGTAGGATAAGGGTACGGCTAAAAGCTATGAGAATTGGTCGTCTAGAACTTCTAGAGCAGAGAGTAAAAGGAAGTTTCTGGGGGCGATAAAATAGCTTAAAGGAATAATGTACAGACAAAGGTATGGTAGGATGTGAGTACAGTGGAGGTAAACCTAGGTATTGAGTGATGATGAGAGAGATATTGTCTCTAGAAACATCATTGAAACCAGGTGATGTCATCGCATATGTGGGTGGTGGAACTGTGAGGTTGGATATGGTATAGTGAGCAGGGCTAGAGGCTCTACAGTGAAATAAGCCAATAAACACTAACCAGAACAGCAATGGACAAGGCATATTTACATTAAGGAGAGGCATGCTTAATCGAGTGATCAATAAGGGTCCAGTGAGTAGAGGTTGGTTGGGGTCACGGCGATCCAGACAGCTGGCCGGGTAGATGGCTATCGGTAGCAAGATAGCATAGTATGGAAGTCTATTTGTAGATACCTCGTGCGTTTCCGTCGGTAGGTTAGTGGGGTTCCGTGTGGTGGAGGGGATCAATCCAAATTGGCAAAATAGATATAGTGACCCAAGAAAAAAATAAAAGTAAATAAATAATAATAATAATTGTCCAATATACTTATTCAGATAGCAGCCGATAAGACAGCTAACGGTTAGCGGGCCCCAGATGAGCGTTCAGGTAACGTCGGGACGGAGGTGCCAGTTGGATAACTCCCTCGGGCAGATAACGTCGGCAGTCAGTCGTGAAGGCCCGGTGGGGCTCCGTATCTGCAGCAACAACAAAACAAAAACAAAACAAAAAACGGGTCCGGATAGGTGACTGTAGCCCAGGAATGGCTGATGGAGCTGGCTAGCTCCGGAATGATTTGAGTTTGCTCCGGGATCGACGTAAGCCAATAGTCACACGGTTTGCAGCTAGCTAGCTGCAAATGTCCAGAGCCTGCGGCTGAAATCCGGGGAAACTGAGAGAAAAAAAGTCCCGGAATGCTCCGGTCCGAGTCGCGTTGCACAAAAGTGCCGGTAGATTATCGAACTAAAGGAATAGCTGATGACCACAAAACGTGGGCAGCTGAAACACCAACGCTAGCCAGCAGACCGGCTAATTTCTGGGCAGCTACAGATTAGCTTCTGGCTAGCTATCGGATAGCTTCTGGTTAGCTTTCTGGCTAGCTTCTGAATTAGCCCCTGGCTAGCTTCCACGGTGGATTTTCAGATTTGAGGTAAATAATACTTTTTTGTAATTGGTGAAGCGGGTTGCAGGAAAGCTTTTGCAGGAAAGCTTTTGTAGTTGAGATCTTGGATAATAAAATATATAAAAGATATGCGAAGAAAGGTGTAAATATATATATATACAGGACACGACAATACGAAACAGAAATGACGTCTGAACTGCTAAGCCATCTTGGAAGAGATCTACACACTGCAATAAGAATAGATTTACAGGCTCCGCATTCGTTTTAATTGGAGATTAGGCATAGAACACCTCAGCACCCTCTTCGGACTGACTAGAAACGTACAACACACAGCCCTATTCACTCTGCACTGCCCTCTAGTGTTATAGAAGGTAACTACACCCTGCACTGTCCTCTAGTGTTATAGAAGGTAACTACACCCTGCACTGCCCTCTAGTGTTATAGAAGGTAACTACACCCTGCACTGCCCTCTAGTGTTATAGAAGGTAACTACACCCTGCACTGCCCTCTAGTGTTATAGAAGGTAACTACACCCTGCACTGCCCTCTAGTGTTATAGAAGGTAACTACACCCTGCACTGTCCTCTAGTGTTATAGAAGGTAACTACACCCTGCACTGCCCTCTAGTGTTATAGAAGGTAACTACACCCTGCACTGCCCTCTAGTGTTATAGAAGGTAACTACACCCTGCACTGCCCTCTAGTGTTATAGAAGGTAACTACACCCTGCACTGCCCTCTAGTGTTATAGAAGGTAACTACACCCTGCACTGCCCTCTAGTGTTATAGAAGGTAACTACACCCTGCACTGCCCTCTAGTGTTATAGAAGGTAACTACACCCTGCACTGCCCTCTAGTGTTATAGAAGGTAACTACACCCTGCACTGCCCTCTAGTGTTATAGAAGGTGACTACACCCTGCACTGCCCTCAAGTGTTATAGAAGGTAACTACACCCTGCACTGCCCTCTAGTGTTATAGAAGGTAACTACACCCTGCACTGCCCTCTAGTGTTATATAAGGTAACTACACCCTGCACTGCCCTCTAGTGTTACAGAAGGTAACTACACCCTGCACTGCCCTCTAGTGTTATAGAAGGTAACTACACCCTGCACTGCCCTCTAGTGGTATAGAAGGTAACTACACCCTGCACTGCCCTCTAGTGTTATAGAAGGTACCTACACCCTGCACTGCCCTCTAGTGTTATAGAAGGTAACTACACCCTGCACTGCCCTCTAGTGTTATAGAAGGTAACTACACCCTGCACTGTCCTCTAGTGTTATAGAAGGTAACTACACCCTGCAATGCCCTCTAGTGTTATAGAAGGTAACTACACCCTGCACTGTCCTCTAGTGTTATAGAAGGTAACTACACCCTGCACTGCCCTCTAGTGTTATAGAAGGTAACTACACCCTGCACTGTCCTCTAGTGTTGTAGAAGGTAACTACACCCTGCACTGCCCTCTAGTGTTATAGAAGGTAACTACACCCTGCACTGCCCTCTAGTGTTATAGAAGGTAACTACACCCTGCACTGTCCTCTAGTGTTATAGAAGGTAACTACACCCTGCACTGCCCTCTAGTGTTATAGAAGGTAACTACACCCTGCACTGCCCTCTAGTGTTATAGAAGGTAACTACACCCTGCACTGCCCTCTAGTGTTATAGAAGGTAACTACACCCTGCACTGCCCTCTAGTGTTATAGAAGGTAACTACACCCTGCACTGCCCTCTAGTGTTATAGAAGGTAACTACACCCTGCACTGCCCTCTAGTGTTATAGAAGGTAACTACACCCTGCACTGCCCTCTAGTGTTATAGAAGGTGACTACACCCTGCACTGCCCTCAAGTGTTATAGAAGGTAACTACACCCTGCACTGCCCTCTAGTGTTATAGATGGTAACTACACCCTGCACTGCCCTCTAGTGTTATATAAGGTAACTACACCCTGCACTGCCCTCTAGTGTTACAGAAGGTAACTACACCCTGCACTGCCCTCTAGTGTTATAGAAGGTAACTACACCCTGCACTGCCCTCTAGTGGTATAGAAGGTAACTACACCCTGCACTGCCCTCTAGTGTTATAGAAGGTACCTACACCCTGCACTGCCCTCTAGTGTTATAGAAGGTAACTACACCCTGCACTGCCCTCTAGTGTTATAGAAGGTAACTACACCCTGCACTGTCCTCTAGTGTTATAGAAGGTAACTACACCCTGCAATGCCCTCTAGTGTTATAGAAGGTAACTACACCCTGCACTGTCCTCTAGTGTTATAGAAGGTAACTACACCCTGCACTGCCCTCTAGTGTTATAGAAGGTAACTACACCCTGCACTGTCCTCTAGTGTTGTAGAAGGTAACTACACCCTGCACTGCCCTCTAGTGTTATAGAAGGTAACTACACCCTGCACTGCCCTCTAGTGTTATAGAAGGTAACTACACCCTGCACTGCCCTCTAGTGTTATAGAAGGTAACTACACCCTGCACTGCCCTCTAGTGTTATAGAAGGTAACTACACCCTGCACTGCCCTCTAGTGTTATAGAAGGTAACTACACCCTGCACTGCCCTCTAGTGTTATAGAAGGTAACTACACCCTGCACTGCCCTCTAGTGTTATAGAAGGTAACTACACCCTGCACTGCCCTCTAGTGTTATAGAAGGTAACTATACCCTGCACTGTCCTCTAGTGTTATAGAAGGTACCTACACCCTGCACTGCCCTCTAGTGTTATAGAAGGTAACTACACCCTGCACTGCCCTCTAGTGTTATAGAAGGTAACTACACCCTGCACTGTCCTCTAGTGTTATAGAAGGTAACTACACCCTGCACTGTCCTCTAGTGGTACAGAAGGTAACTACACCCTGCACTGTCCTCTAGTGTTATAGAAGGTAACTACACCCTGCACTGCCCTCTAGTGTTATAGAAGGTAACTACACCCTGCACTGTCCTCTAGTGTTATAGAAGGTAACTACACCCTGCACTGCCCTCTAGTGTTATAGAAGGTAACTACACCCTGCACTGCCCTCTAGTGTTATAGAAGGTAACTATACCCTGCACTGTCCTCTAGTGTTATAGAACGTAACTACACCCTGCACTGTCCTCTAGTGTTATAGAAGGTAACTACACCCTGCACTGCCCTCTAGTGTTATAGAAGGTAACTACACCCTGCACTGCCCTCTAGTGTTATAGAAGGTAACTACACCCTGCACTGCCCTCTAGTGTTATAGAAGGTAACTACACCCTGCACTGCCCTCTAGTGTTATAGAAGGTAACTACACCCTGCACTGCCCTCTAGTGTTATAGAAGGTAACTACACCCTGCACTGCCCTCTAGTGTTATAGAAGGTAACTACACCCTGCACTGCCCTCTAGTGTTATAGAAGGTAACTACTACCCGCACTGCCCTCTAGTGTTATAGAAGGTAACTATTACCCGCACTGCCCTCTAGTGTTATAGAAGGTAACTATTACCCGCACTGCCCTCTAGTGTTATAGAAGGTAACTACACCCTGCACTGCCCTCTAGTGTTATAGAAGGTAACTCCACCCTGCACTGCCCTCTAGTGTTATAGAAGGTGACTACACCCTGCACTGCCCTCTAGTGTTATAGAAGGTAACTACACCCTGCACTGCCCTCTAGTGGTATAGAAGGTAACTACACCCTGCACTGCCCTCTAGTGTTATAGAAGGTACCTACACCCTGCACTGCCCTCTAGTGTTATAGAAGGTAACTACACCCTGCACTGCCCTCTAGTGTTATAGAAGGTAACTACACCCTGCACTGTCCTCTAGTGTTATAGAAGGTAACTACACCCTGCAATGCCCTCTAGTGTTATAGAAGGTAACTACACCCTGCACTGTCCTCTAGTGTTATAGAAGGTAACTACACCCTGCACTGCCCTCTAGTGTTATAGAAGGTAACTACACCCTGCACTGTCCTCTAGTGTTGTAGAAGGTAACTACACCCTGCACTGCCCTCTAGTGTTATAGAAGGTAACTACACCCTGCACTGCCCTCTAGTGTTATAGAAGGTAACTACACCCTGCACTGCCCTCTAGTGTTATAGAAGGTAACTACACCCTGCACTGCCCTCTAGTGTTATAGAAGGTAACTACACCCTGCACTGCCCTCTAGTGTTATAGAAGGTAACTACACCCTGCACTGCCCTCTAGTGTTATAGAAGGTAACTACACCCTGCACTGCCCTCTAGTGTTATAGAAGGTAACTACACCCTGCACTGCCCTCTAGTGTTATAGAAGGTAACTATACCCTGCACTGTCCTCTAGTGTTATAGAAGGTACCTACACCCTGCACTGCCCTCTAGTGTTATAGAAGGTAACTACACCCTGCACTGCCCTCTAGTGTTATAGAAGGTAACTACACCCTGCACTGTCCTCTAGTGTTATAGAAGGTAACTACACCCTGCACTGTCCTCTAGTGGTACAGAAGGTAACTACACCCTGCACTGTCCTCTAGTGTTATAGAAGGTAACTACACCCTGCACTGCCCTCTAGTGTTATAGAAGGTAACTACACCCTGCACTGTCCTCTAGTGTTATAGAAGGTAACTACACCCTGCACTGCCCTCTAGTGTTATAGAAGGTAACTACACCCTGCACTGTCCTCTAGTGTTATAGAAGGTAACTACACCCTGCACTGCCCTCTAGTGTTACAGAAGGTAACTATACCCTGCACTGTCCTCTAGTGTTATAGAAGGTAACTACACCCTGCACTGTCCTCTAGTGTTATAGAACGTAACTACACCCTGCACTGTCCTCTAGTGTTATAGAAGGTAACTACACCCTGCACTGCCCTCTAGTGTTATAGAAGGTAACTACACCCTGCACTGCCCTCTAGTGTTATAGAAGGTAACTACACCCTGCACTGCCCTCTAGTGTTATAGAAGGTAACTACACCCTGCACTGCCCTCTAGTGTTATAGAAGGTAACTACACCCTGCACTGCCCTCTAGTGTTATAGAAGGTAACTACACCCTGCACTGCCCTCTAGTGTTATAGAAGGTAACTACACCCTGCACTGCCCTCTAGTGTTATAGAAGGTAACTACTACCCGCACTGCCCTCTAGTGTTATAGAAGGTAACTATTACCCGCACTGCCCTCTAGTGTTATAGAAGGTAACTATTACCCGCACTGCCCTCTAGTGTTATAGAAGGTAACTACACCCTGCACTGCCCTCTAGTGTTATAGAAGGTAACTCCACCCTGCACTGCCCTCTAGTGTTATAGAAGGTGACTACACCCTGCACTGCCCTCTAGTGTTATAGAAGGTAACTACACCCTGCACTGCCCTCTAGTGTTATAGAAGGTAACTACACCCTGCACTGTCCTCTACTGTTATAGAAGGTAACTACACCCTGCAATGCCCTCTAGTGTTATAGAAGGTAACTACACCCTGCACTGCCCTCTAGTGTTATAGAAGGTAACTACACCCTGCACTGTCCTCTAGTGTTAAAGAAGGTAACTACACCCTGCACTGCCCTCTAGTGTTATATAAGGTAACTACACCCTGCACTGCCCTCTAGTGTTATATAAGGTAACTACACCCTGCACTGCCCTCTAGTGTTATATAAGGTAACTATACCCTGCACTGTCCTCTAGTGTTATAGAAGGTAACTACACCCTGCACTGTCCTCTAGTGTTATAGAAGGTAACTACACCCTGCACTGTCCTCTAGTGGTACAGAAGGTAACTACACCCTGCACTGTCCTCTAGTGTTATAGAAGGTAACTACACCCTGCACTGCCCTCTAGTGTTATATAAGGTAACTATACCCTGCACTGTCCTCTAGTGTTATAGAAGGTAACTACACCCTGCACTGTCCTCTAGTGTTATAGAAGGTAACTACACCCTGCACTGTCCTCTAGTGTTATAGAAGGTAACTACACCCTGCACTGCCCTCTAGTGTTATAGAAGGTAACTACACCCTGCACTGCCCTCTAGTGTTATAGAAGGTAACTACACCCTGCACTGTCCTCTAGTGTTATAGAAGGTAACTACACCCTGCACTGCCCTCTAGTGTTATAGAAGGTAACTACACCCTGCACTGCCCTCTAGTGTTATAGAAGGTAACTACACCCTGCACTGCCCTCTAGTGTTATATAAGGTAACTACACCCTGCACTGTCCTCTAGTGTTATAGAAGGTAACTACACCCTGCACTGTCCTCTAGTGTTATAGAAGGTAACTACACCCTGCACTGCCCTCTAGTGTTATAGAAGGTAACTACACCCTGCACTGTCCTCTAGTGTTATAGAAGGTAACTACACCCTGCACTGCCCTCTAGTGTTATAGAAGGTAACTACACCCTGCACTGCCCTCTAGTGTTATATAAGGTAACTACACCCTGCACTGTCCTCTAGTGTTATAGAAGGTAACTACACCCTGCACTGCCCTCTAGTGTTATAGAAGGTACCTACACCCTGCACTGCCCTCTAGTGTTATATAAGGTAACTACACCCTGCACTGTCCTCTAGGGTAATAGAAGGTAACTACACCCTGCACTGCCCTCTAGTGTTATAGAAGGTAACTACACCCTGCACTGCCCTCTAGTGTTATATAAGGTAACTACACCCTGCACTGTCCTCTAGTGTTATAGAAGGTAACTACACCCTGCACTGCCCTCTAGTGTTATAGAAGGTAACTACACCCTGCACTGCCCTCTGGTGTTATAGAAGGTACCTACACCCTGCACTGCCCTCTAGTGTTATAGAAGGTAACTACACCCTGCACTGCCCTCTAGTGTTATAGAAGGTAACTACACCCTGCACTGCCCTCTAGTGTTATAGAAGGTAACTACACCCTGCACTGTCCTCTAGTGTTATATAAGGTAACGACACCCTGCACTGTCCTCTAGTGTTATAGAAGGTAACTACACCCTGCACTGTCCTCTAGTGTTATAGAAGGTAACTACACCCTGCACTGCCCTCTAGTGTTATAGAAGGTAACTACACCCTGCACTGCCCTCTAGTGTTATAGAAGGTAACTACACCCTGCACTGCACTGTCCTCTAGTGTTATAGAAGGTAACTACACCCTGCACTGTCCTCTAGTGTTATAGAAGGTAACTACACCCTGCACTGCCCTCTAGTGTTATAGAAGGTACCTACACCCTGCACTGCCCTCTAGTGTTATAGAAGGTAACTACACCCTGCACTGCCCTCTAGTGTTATAGAAGGTAACTACACCCTGCACTGCCCTCTAGTGTTATAGAAGGTACCTACACCCTGCACTGCCCTCTAGTGTTATAGAAGGTAACTACACCCTGCACTGCCCTCTAGTGATATAGAAGGTAACTACACCCTGCACTGTCCTCTAGTGTTATAGAAGGTAACTACACCCTGCACTGTCCTCTAGTGTTATAGAAGGTAACTACACCCTGCACTGCCCTCTAGTGTTATAGAAGGTAACTACACCCTGCACTGCCCTCTAGTGTTATAGAAGGTAACTACACCCTGCACTGCCCTCTGGTGTTATAGAAGGTACCTACACCCTGCACTGTCCTCTAGTGTTATAGAAGGTAACTACACCCTGCACTGTCCTCTAGTGTTATAGAAGGTAACTACACCCTGCACTGCCCTCTAGTGTTATAGAAGGTAACTACACCCTGCACTGTCCTCTAGTGTTATAGAAGGTAACTACACCCTGCACTGCCCTCTAGTGTTATAGAAGGTAACTACACCCTGCACTGCCCTCTCGTGTTATCGAAGGTAACTACACCCTGCACTGCCCTATAGTGTTATAGAAGGTAACTACACCCTGCACTGCCCTCTAGTGTTATAGAAGGTAACTACACCCTGCACTGTCCTCTAGTGTTATAGAAGGTAACTACACCCTGCACTGCCCTCTAGTGTTATAGAAGGTAACTACACCCTGCACTGTCCTCTAGTGTTATAGAAGGTAACTACACCCTGCACTGTCCTCTAGTGTTATAGAAGGTAACTACACCCTGCACTGCGCTCTAGTGTTATAGAAGGTACCTACACCCTGCACTGCCCTCTAGTGTTATAGAAGGTAACTACACCCTGCACTGCCCTCTAGTGATATAGAAGGTAACTACACCCTGCACTGTCCTCTAGTCTTATAGAAGGTAACTACACCCTGCACTGTCCTCTAGTGTTATAGAAGGTAACTACACCCTGCACTGCCCTCTAGTGTTACAGAAGGTAACTACACCCTGCACTGCCCTCTAGTGTTATAGAAGGTAACTACACCCTGCACTGTCCTCTAGTGTTATAGAAGGTAACTACACCCTGCACTGTCCTCTAGTGTTATAGAAGGTAACTACACCCTGCACTGCCCTCTCGTGTTATAGAAGGTAACTACAGCCTGCACTGCCCTCTCGTGTTATAGAAGGTAACTACACCCTGCACTGCCCTCTAGTGTTATAGAAGGTAACTACACCCTGCACTGCCCTCTAGTGTTATAGAAGGTAAATACACCCTGCACTGTCCTCTAGTGTTATAGAAGGTAACTACACCCTGCACTGCCCTCTAGTGTTATAGAAGGTAACTACACCCTGCACTGCCCTCTAGTGTTATAGAAGGTAACTACACCCTGCACTGTCCTCTAGTGTTATAGAAGGTAACTACACCCTGCACTGTCCTCTAGTGTTATAGAAGGTAACTACACCCTGCACTGCCCTCTAGTGTTATAGAAGTTAACTACACCCTGCACTGCCCTCTAGTGTTATAGAAGGTAACTACACCCTGCACTGCCCTCTAGTGTTATAGAAGGTAACTACACCCTGCACTGCCCTCTAGTGTTATAGAAGGTAACTACACCCTGCACTGCCCTCTAGTGTTATAGAAGGTAACTACACCCTGCACTGCCCTCTAGTGTTATAGAAGGTAACTACACCCTGCACTGCCCTCTAGTGTTATAGAAGGTAACTACACCCTGCACTGCCCTCTAGTGTTATAGAAGGTAACTACACCCTGCACTGCCCTCTAGTGTTATAGAAGGTAACTACACCCTGCACTGCCCTCTAGTGTTATATAAGGTAACTACACCCTGCACTGTCCTCTAGTGTTATAGAAGGTAACTACACCCTGCACTGCCCTCTAGTGTTATAGAAGGTAACTACACCCTGCACTGCCCTCTAGTGTTATATAAGGTAACTACACCCTGCACTGTCCTCTAGTGTTATAGAAGGTAACTACACCCTGCACTGCCCTCTAGTGTTATAGAAGGTACCTACACCCTGCACTGCCCTCTAGTGTTATATAAGGTAACTACACCCTGCACTGTCCTCTAGGGTAATAGAAGGTAACTACACCCTGCACTGCCCTCTAGTGTTATAGAAGGTAACTACACCCTGCACTGCCCTCTAGTGTTATATAAGGTAACTACACCCTGCACTGTCCTCTAGTGTTATAGAAGGTAACTACACCCTGCACTGCCCTCTAGTGTTATAGAAGGTAACTACACCCTGCACTGCCCTCTGGTGTTATAGAAGGTACCTACACCCTGCACTGCCCTCTAGTGTTATAGAAGGTAACTACACCCTGCACTGCCCTCTAGTGTTATAGAAGGTAACTACACCCTGCACTGCCCTCTAGTGTTATAGAAGGTAACTACACCCTGCACTGTCCTCTAGTGTTATATAAGGTAACGACACCCTGCACTGTCCTCTAGTGTTATAGAAGGTAACTACACCCTGCACTGTCCTCTAGTGTTATAGAAGGTAACTACACCCTGCACTGCCCTCTAGTGTTATAGAAGGTAACTACACCCTGCACTGCCCTCTAGTGTTATAGAAGGTAACTACACCCTGCACTGCACTGTCCTCTAGTGTTATAGAAGGTAACTACACCCTGCACTGTCCTCTAGTGTTATAGAAGGTAACTACACCCTGCACTGCCCTCTAGTGTTATAGAAGGTACCTACACCCTGCACTGCCCTCTAGTGCTATAGAAGGTAACTACACCCTGCACTGCCCTCTAGTGTTATAGAAGGTAACTACACCCTGCACTGCCCTCTAGTGTTATAGAAGGTACCTACACCCTGCACTGCCCTCTAGTGTTATAGAAGGTAACTACACCCTGCACTGCCCTCTAGTGATATAGAAGGTAACTACACCCTGCACTGTCCTCTAGTGTTATAGAAGGTAACTACACCCTGCACTGTCCTCTAGTGTTATAGAAGGTAACTACACCCTGCACTGCCCTCTAGTGTTATAGAAGGTAACTACACCCTGCACTGCCCTCTAGTGTTATAGAAGGTAACTACACCCTGCACTGCCCTCTGGTGTTATAGAAGGTACCTACACCCTGCACTGTCCTCTAGTGTTATAGAAGGTAACTACACCCTGCACTGTCCTCTAGTGTTATAGAAGGTAACTACACCCTGCACTGCCCTCTAGTGTTATAGAAGGTAACTACACCCTGCACTGTCCTCTAGTGTTATAGAAGGTAACTACACCCTGCACTGCCCTCTAGTGTTATAGAAGGTAACTACACCCTGCACTGCCCTCTCGTGTTATCGAAGGTAACTACACCCTGCACTGCCCTATAGTGTTATAGAAGGTAACTACACCCTGCACTGCCCTCTAGTGTTATAGAAGGTAACTACACCCTGCACTGTCCTCTAGTGTTATAGAAGGTAACTACACCCTGCACTGCCCTCTAGTGTTATAGAAGGTAACTACACCCTGCACTGTCCTCTAGTGTTATAGAAGGTAACTACACCCTGCACTGTCCTCTAGTGTTATAGAAGGTAACTACACCCTGCACTGCGCTCTAGTGTTATAGAAGGTACCTACACCCTGCACTGCCCTCTAGTGTTATAGAAGGTAACTACACCCTGCACTGCCCTCTAGTGATATAGAAGGTAACTACACCCTGCACTGTCCTCTAGTCTTATAGAAGGTAACTACACCCTGCACTGTCCTCTAGTGTTATAGAAGGTAACTACACCCTGCACTGCCCTCTAGTGTTACAGAAGGTAACTACACCCTGCACTGCCCTCTAGTGTTATAGAAGGTAACTACACCCTGCACTGTCCTCTAGTGTTATAGAAGGTAACTACACCCTGCACTGTCCTCTAGTGTTATAGAAGGTAACTACACCCTGCACTGCCCTCTCGTGTTATAGAAGGTAACTACAGCCTGCACTGCCCTCTCGTGTTATAGAAGGTAACTACACCCTGCACTGCCCTCTAGTGTTATAGAAGGTAACTACACCCTGCACTGCCCTCTAGTGTTATAGAAGGTAAATACACCCTGCACTGTCCTCTAGTGTTATAGAAGGTAACTACACCCTGCACTGCCCTCTAGTGTTATAGAAGGTAACTACACCCTGCACTGCCCTCTAGTGTTATAGAAGGTAACTACACCCTGCACTGTCCTCTAGTGTTATAGAAGGTAACTACACCCTGCACTGTCCTCTAGTGTTATAGAAGGTAACTACACCCTGCACTGCCCTCTAGTGTTATAGAAGTTAACTACACCCTGCACTGCCCTCTAGTGTTATAGAAGGTAACTACACCCTGCACTGCCCTCTAGTGTTATAGAAGGTAACTACACCCTGCACTGCCCTCTAGTGTTATAGAAGGTAACTACACCCTGCACTGCCCTCTAGTGTTATAGAAGGTAACTACACCCTGCACTGCCCTCTAGTGTTATAGAAGGTAACTACACCCTGCACTGCCCTCTAGTGTTATAGAAGGTAACTACACCCTGCACTGCCCTCTAGTGTTATAGAAGGTAACTACACCCTGCACTGTCCTCTAGTGTTATAGAAGGTAACTACACCCTGCACTGCCCTCTAGTGTTATAGAAGGTAACTACACCCTGCACTGCCCTCTAGTGTTATAGAAGGTAACTACACCCTGCACTGCCCTCTAGTGTTATAGAAGGTAACTACACCCTGCACTGCCCTCTAGTGTTATAGAAGGTAACTACACCCTGCACTGCCCTCTAGTGTTATAGAAGGTACCTACACCCTGCACTGCCCTCTAGTGTTATAGAAGGTAACTACACCCTGCACTGCCCTCTAGTGTTATAGAAGGTAACTACACCCTGCACTGCCCTCTAGTGTTATAGAAGGTAACTACACCCTGCACTGCCCTCTAGTGTTATAGAAGGTAACTACACCCTGCACTGTCCTCTAGTGTTATAGAAGGTAACTACACCCTGCACTGCCCTCTAGTGTTATAGAAGGTAACTACACCCTGCACTGCCCTCTAGTGTTAGAGAAGGTAACTACACCCTGCACTGCCCTCTAGTGTTATAGAAGGTACCTATACCCTGCACTGCCCTCTAGTGTTATAGAAGGTAACTACACCCTGCACTGCCCTCTAGTGTTATAGAAGGTAACTACACCCTGCACTGTCCTCTAGTGTTATAGAAGGTAACTACACCCTGCACTGCCCTCTAGTGTTTTAGAAGGTAACTACACCCTGCACTGTCCTCTAGTGTTATAGAAGGTAACTACACCCTGCACTGCCCTCTAGTGTTAAAGAAGGTAACTGCACCCTGCACTGTCCTCTAGTGTTATAGAAGGTAACTACACCCTGCACTGCCCTCTAGTGTTATAGAAGGTAACTACACCCTGCACTGTCCTCTAGTGTTATAGAAGGTAACTACACCCTGCACTGCCCTCTAGTGTTATAGAAGGTAACTGCACCCTGCACTGCCCTCTAGTGTTATAGAAGGTAACTACACCCTGCACTGCCCTCTAGTGTTATAGAAGGTAACTACACCCTGCACTGCCCTCTAGTGTTATAGAAGGTAACTACACCCTGCACTGCCCTCTAGTGTTATAGAAGGTACCTACACCCTGCACTGCCCTCTAGTGTTATAGAAGGTAACTACACCCTGCACTGTCCTCTAGTGTTATATAAGGTAACGACACCCTGCACTGTCCTCTAGTGTTATAGAAGGTAACTACACCCTGCACTGCCCTCTAGTGTTATAGAAGGTAACTACACCCTGCACTGCCCTCTAGTGTTATAGAAGGTAACTACACCCTGCACTGCCCTCTAGTGTTATATAAGGTAACTACACCCTGCACTGCCCTCTAGTGTTATAGAAGGTGACTACACCCTGCACTGCCCTCTAGTGTTATAGAAGGTAACTACACCCTGCACTGCCCTCTAGTGTTATAGAAGGTAACTACACCCTGCACTGCCCTCTAGTGTTATATAAGGTAACTACACCCTGCACTGCCCTCTAGTGTTACAGAAGGTAACTACACCCTGCACTGCCCTCTAGTGTTATAGAAGGTAACTACACCCTGCACTGCCCTCTAGTGGTATAGAAGGTAACTACACCCTGCACTGCCCTCTAGTGTTATAGAAGGTAACTCCACCCTGCACTGCCCTCTAGTGTTATAGAAGGTGACTACACCCTGCACTGCCCTCTAGTGTTATAGAAGGTAACTACACCCTGCACTGCCCTCTAGTGTTATAGAAGGTAACTACACCCTGCACTGTCCTCTACTGTTATAGAAGGTAACTACACCCTGCAATGCCCTCTAGTGTTATAGAAGGTAACTACACCCTGCACTGCCCTCTAGTGTTATAGAAGGTAACTACACCCTGCACTGTCCTCTAGTGTTAAAGAAGGTAACTACACCCTGCACTGCCCTCTAGTGTTATATAAGGTAACTACACCCTGCACTGCCCTCTAGTGTTATATAAGGTAACTACACCCTGCACTGCCCTCTAGTGTTATATAAGGTAACTATACCCTGCACTGTCCTCTAGTGTTATAGAAGGTAACTACACCCTGCACTGTCCTCTAGTGTTATAGAAGGTAACTACACCCTGCACTGTCCTCTAGTGGTACAGAAGGTAACTACACCCTGCACTGTCCTCTAGTGTTATAGAAGGTAACTACACCCTGCACTGCCCTCTAGTGTTATATAAGGTAACTATACCCTGCACTGTCCTCTAGTGTTATAGAAGGTAACTACACCCTGCACTGTCCTCTAGTGTTATAGAAGGTAACTACACCCTGCACTGTCCTCTAGTGTTATAGAAGGTAACTACACCCTGCACTGCCCTCTAGTGTTATAGAAGGTAACTACACCCTGCACTGCCCTCTAGTGTTATAGAAGGTAACTACACCCTGCACTGCCCTCTAGTGTTATAGAAGGTAACTACACCCTGCACTGTCCTCTAGTGTTATAGAAGGTAACTACACCCTGCACTGCCCTCTAGTGTTATAGAAGGTAACTACACCCTGCACTGCCCTCTAGTGTTATAGAAGGTAACTACACCCTGCACTGCCCTCTAGTGTTATATAAGGTAACTACACCCTGCACTGTCCTCTAGTGTTATAGAAGGTAACTACACCCTGCACTGCCCTCTAGTGTTATAGAAGGTAACTACACCCTGCACTGCCCTCTAGTGTTATATAAGGTAACTACACCCTGCACTGTCCTCTAGTGTTATAGAAGGTAACTACACCCTGCACTGCCCTCTAGTGTTATAGAAGGAAACTACACCCTGCACTGCCCTCTAGTGTTATAGAAGGTAACTACACCCTGCACTGCCCTCTAGTGTTATAGAAGGTAACTACACCCTGCACTGCCCTCTAGTGTTATAGAAGGTAACTACACCCTGCACTGTCCTCTAGTGTTATAGAAGGTAACTACACCCTGCACTGCCCTCTAGTGTTATAGAAGGTAACTACACCCTGCACTGCCCTCTAGTGTTATAGAAGGTAACTACACCCTGCACTGTCCTCTAGTGTTATAGAAGGTAACTACACCCTGCACTGCCCTCTAGTGTTATAGAAGGTAACTACACCCTGCACTGTCCTCTAGTGTTATAGAAGGTAACTACACCCTGCACTGCCCTCTAGTGTTATAGAAGGTACCTACACCCTGCACTGCCCTCTAGTGTTATAGAAGGTAACTACACCCTGCACTGCCCTCTAGTGTTATAGAAGGTAACTACACCCTGCACTGCCCTCTAGTGTTATAGAAGGTAACTACACCCTGCACTGTCCTCTAGTGTTATATAAGGTAACGACACCCTGCACTGTCCTCTAGTGTTATAGAAGGTAACTACACCCTGCACTGTCCTCTAGTGTTATAGAAGGTAACTACACCCTGCACTGCCCTCTAGTGTTATAGAAGGTAACTACACCCTGCACTGCCCTCTAGTGTTATAGAAGGTAACTACACCCTGCACTGCCCTCTAGTGTTATATAAGGTAACTACAGCCTGCACTGTCCTCTAGTGTTATAGAAGGTAACTACACCCTGCACTGCCCTCTAGTGTTATAGAAGGTAACTACACCCTGCACTGCCCTCTAGTGTTATATAAGGTAACTACACCCTGCAATGTCCTCTAGTGTTATAGAAGGTACCTACACCCTGCACTGCCCTCTAGTGTTATAGAAGGTACCTACACCCTGCACTGCCCTCTAGTGTTATAGAAGGTAACTACACCCTGCACTGCCCTCTAGTGTTATAGAAGGTAACTACACCCTGCACTGCCCTCTAGTGTTATAGAAGGTAACTACACCCTGCACTGCCCTCTAGTGTTATAGAAGGTAACTACACCCTGCACTGCCCTCTAGTGTTATAGAAGGTAACTACACCCTGCACTGTCCTCTAGTGTTATAGAAGGTAACTACACCCTGCACTGCCCTCTAGTGTTATAGAAGGTAACTACACCCTGCACTGCCCTCTAGTGTTATAGAAGGTAACTACACCTTGCACTGCCCTCTAGTGTTATATAAGGTAACTACACCCTGCACTGTCCTCTAGTGTTATAGAAGGTAACTACACCCTGCACTGCCCTCTAGTGTTATAGAAGGTAACTACACCCTGCACTGCCCTCTAGTGTTATATAAGGTAACTACACCCTGCACTGTCCTCTAGTGTTATAGAAGGTAACTACACCCTGCACTGCCCTCTGGTGTTATAGAAGGTAACTACACCCTGCACTGCCCTCTGGTGTTATAGAAGGTACCTACACCCTGCACTGCCCTCTAGTGTTATAGAAGGTAACTACACCCTGCACTGCCCTCTAGTGTTATAGAAGGTAACTACACCCTGCACTGCCCTCTAGTGTTATAGAAGGTAACTACACCCTGCACTGTCCTCTAGTGTTATATAAGGTAACGACACCCTGCACTGTCCTCTAGTGTTATAGAAGGTAACTACACCCTGCACTGTCCTCTAGTGTTATAGAAGGTAACTACACCCTGCACTGCCCTCTAGTGTTATAGAAGGTAACTACACCCTGCACTGCACTGTCCTCTAGTGTTATAGAAGGTAACTACACCCTGCACTGTCCTCTAGTGTTATAGAAGGTAACTACACCCTGCACTGTCCTCTAGTGTTATAGAAGGTAACTACACCCTGCACTGCCCTCTAGTGTTATAGAAGGTACCTACACCCTGCACTGCCCTCTAGTGTTATAGAAGGTAACTACACCCTGCACTGCCCTCTAGTGTTATAGGAGGTAACTACACCCTGCACTGCCCTCTAGTGTTATAGAAGGTACCTACACCCTGCACTGCCCTCTAGTGTTATAGAAGGTAACTACACCCTGCACTGCCCTCTAGTGATATAGAAGGTAACTACACCCTGCACTGTCCTCTAGTGTTATAGAAGGTAACTACACCCTGCACTGTCCTCTAGTGTTATAGAAGGTAACTACACCCTGCACTGCCCTCTAGTGTTACAGAAGGTAACTACACCCTGCACTGCCCTCTAGTGTTATAGAAGGTAACTACACCCTGCACTGTCCTCTAGTGTTATAGAAGGTAACTACACCCTGCACTGTCCTCTAGTGTTATAGAAGGTAACTACACCCTGCACTGCCCTCTCGTGTTATAGAAGGTAACTACAGCCTGCACTGCCCTCTCGTGTTATAGAAGGTAACTACACCCTGCACTGCCCTCTAGTGTTATAGAAGGTAACTACACCCTGCACTGCCCTCTAGTGTTATATAAGGTAACTACACCCTGCACTGTCCTCTAGTGTTATAGAAGGTAACTACACCCTGCACTGCCCTCTAGTGTTATAGAAGGTAACTACACCCTGCACTGCCCTCTAGTGTTATAGAAGGTAACTACACCCTGCACTGTCCTCTAGTGTTATAGAAGGTAACTACACCCTGCACTGCCCTCTAGTGTTATAGAAGGTAACTACACCCTGCACTGCCCTCTGGTGTTATAGAAGGTACCTACACCCTGCACTGCCCTGTAGTGTTATAGAAGGTAACTACACCCTGCACTGCCCTCTAGTGTTATAGAAGGTAACTACACCCTGCACTGCCCTCTAGTGTTATAGAAGGTAACTACACCCTGCACTGTCCTCTAGTGTTATATAAGGTAACGACACCCTGCACTGTCCTCTAGTGTTATAGAAGGTAACTACACCCTGCACTGTCCTCTAGTGTTATAGAAGGTAACTACACCCTGCACTGCCCTCTAGTGTTATAGAAGGTAACTACACCCTGCACTGCCCTCTAGTGTTATAGAAGGTAACTACATCCTGCACTGTCCTCTAGTGTTATAGAAGGTAACTACACCCTGCACTGTCCTCTAGTGTTATAGAAGGTAACTACACCCTGCACTGCCCTCTAGTGTTATAGAAGGTAACTACACCCTGCACTGCCCTCTAGTGTTATAGAAGGTAACTACACCCTGCACTGCCCTCTAGTGTTATAGAAGGTAACTACACCCTGCACTGCCCTCTAGTGCTATAGAAGGTAACTACACCCTGCACTGCCCTCTAGTGTTATAGAAGGTAACTACACCCTGCACTGCCCTCTAGTGTTATAGAAGGTAACTACACCCTGCACTGCCCTCTAGTGTTATAGAAGGTAACTACACCCTGCACTGCCCTCTAGTGTTATAGAAGGTAACTACACCCTGCACTGTCCTCTAGTGTTATAGAAGGTAACTACACCCTGCACTGTCCTCTAGTGTTATAGAAGGTAACTACACCCTGCACTGCCCTCTAGTGTTATAGAAGGTACCTACACCCTGCACTGCCCTCTAGTGTTATAGAAGGTAACTACACCCTGCACTGCCCTCTAGTGATATAGAAGGTAACTACACCCTGCACTGTCCTCTAGTGTTATAGAAGGTAACTACACCCTGCACTGTCCTCTAGTGTTATAGAAGGTAACTACACCCTGCACTGCCCTCTAGTGTTACAGAAGGTAACTACACCCTGCACTGCCCTCTAGTGTTATAGAAGGTAACTACACCCTGCACTGTCCTCTAGTGTTATAGAAGGTAACTACACCCTGCACTGTCCTCTAGTGTTATAGAAGGTAACTACACCCTGCACTGCCCTCTCGTGTTATAGAAGGTAACTACAGCCTGCACTGCCCTCTCGTGTTATAGAAGGTAACTACACCCTGCACTGCCCTCTAGTGTTATAGAAGGTAACTACACCCTGCACTGCCCTCTAGTGTTATAGAAGGTAAATACACCCTGCACTGTCCTCTAGTGTTATAGAAGGTAACTACACCCTGCACTGCCCTCTAGTGTTATAGAAGGTAACTACACCCTGCACTGCCCTCTAGTGTTATAGAAGGTAACTACACCCTGCACTGTCCTCTAGTGTTATAGAAGGTAACTACACCCTGCACTGTCCTCTAGTGTTATAGAAGGTAACTACACCCTGCACTGCCCTCTAGTGTTATAGAAGTTAACTACACCCTGCACTGCCCTCTAGTGTTATAGAAGGTAACTACACCCTGCACTGCCCTCTAGTGTTATAGAAGGTAACTACACCCTGCACTGCCCTCTAGTGTTATAGAAGGTAACTACACCCTGCACTGCCCTCTAGTGTTATAAAAGGTAACTACACCCTGCACTGCCCTCTAGTGTTATAGAAGGTAACTACACCCTGCACTGCCCTCTAGTGTTATAGAAGGTAACTACACCCTGCACTGCCCTCTAGTGTTATAGAAGGTAACTACACCCTGCACTGTCCTCTAGTGTTATAGAAGGTAACTACACCCTGCACTGTCCTCTAGTGTTATAGAAGGTAACTACACCCTGCACTGCCCTCTAGTGTTATAGAAGGTAACTACACCCTGCACTGCCCTCTAGTGTTATAGAAGGTAACTACACCCTGCACTGCCCTCTAGTGTTATAGAAGGTAACTACACCCTGCACTGCCCTCTAGTGTTATAGAAGGTAACTACACCCTGCACTGCCCTCTAGTGTTATAGAAGGTACCTACACCCTGCACTGCCCTCTAGTGTTATAGAAGGTAACTACACCCTGCACTGCCCTCTAGTGTTATAGAAGGTAACTACACCCTGCACTGTCCTCTAGTGTTATAGAAGGTACCTACACCCTGCACTGCCCTCTAGTGTTTTAGAAGGTAACTACACCCTGCACTGCCCTCTAGTGTTATAGAAGGTAACTGCACCCTGCACTGTCCTCTAGTGTTATAGAAGGTAACTACACCCTGCACTGCCCTCTAGTGTTATAGAAGGTAACTACACCCTGCACTGTCCTCTAGTGTTATAGAAGGTAACTACACCCTGCACTGCCCTCTAGTGTTATAGAAGGTAACTGCACCCTGCACTGCCCTCTAGTGTTATAGAAGGTAACTACACCCTGCACTGCCCTCTAGTGTTATAGAAGGTAACTACACCCTGCACTGCCCTCTAGTGTTATAGAAGTACTCCCAGCCATCCCCCGTTTTGTCCATTCCGCATCTTTAACACCCACCTGCGCTCCAGCAGGTATATTTCACTGGTTATCCCCAAAGCCAACTCCTCCTTTGGCTGCCTTTCCTTCCAGTTCTCTGCTGCCAATGACTGGAACGAATTGCAAAAATCGCTGAAGTTGGAGACTTATATCTCCCTCACTAACTTTAACCACCAACTGTCAGAGCAGCTTACCGATCGCTGTAACTGTACATAGCCCATCTGTAAATATCCTACCCAACTACCTACCTCATCCCCATACTGGTTTTATTTACTTTTTTGCTTTTTTTGCACACCAGTATTTCTACTTGCACGTCTATCACTCCAGTGTTAATTTGCTAAATTGTAATTCCTTGCTAATATGGCCTATTTATTTTCCACACACTGTACATAGACTTTTCTATTGTGTTATTGACTGTATGCTTGTGTAACAGTATAAACTTTACGGCGTCCCCTCGCCCCGACACGGGCGCGAACCAGGGACCCTCTGCACACATCGACAACAGTCACCCACGAAGCACGGTCGTTACCCATCGCTCCACAAAAGCCGCGGCCCTTGCAAAGCAAGGGGCAACACTACTTAAGTCTCAGAGCAAGTGACGTAACTGATTGAAATGCTACTAGCGCGCACCCGCTAACTAGCTAGCCATTTCACATCCGTTACACTTGTTTATCCCATGTGTAACTCTGTGTTGTTGTTTGTGTCGCACTGCTTTGCTTTATCTTGGCTAGGTCGCAGTTGTAAATGAGAACTTGTTCTCAACTGGCCTACCTCGTTAAATAAAGGTGTTTTTTTGGGGGAGGAGAGATTGACTGCATCGCTACTTGTTTTTATGAGAGGTATTGACATGTTGAATGCACCGAGGTGTTGGTCTGATCTACTGGCACACAGCTCGGACACCCATGCGTACTCCACAAGACATGCCACAAGAGGTCTCTTCACAGTCCAGAACAGACTATGGGAGGCGCACGGTACTACATAGAGCCATGACTACATGGAACTCTATTCCACAGTACTACATAGAGCCATGACTACATGGAACTCTATTCCACAGTACTACATAGAGCCATGACTACATGGAACTCTATTCCACATCAAGTAACTCATGCATGCAGTAAAATTTGATTTAAAAAACAGATACAAATACACCTTATGGAACAACGGGGACTGTGAAGCAACACAAACATAGACACGTGCATACAAACACATAATAACATACACACATCTACACATGGATTTTGTGTAATATATATGTGGTAGTAGAGTAGAGGCCTGAGGGCAAACACTTACGTTGTGAAATCTGTTATGAATTGTATTTTAACATTTTCCAAAATATATAACTACCTTAATTTTGCTGGACCCCAGGAAGAGTAGCTGCTGCCTTGGCAGGAGCTAATGGGGATCCATAATAAATAAAATACAAATAGAATTATAAGGAATAATGGACAGTTGAAATGAGGTCATGTGGTTGAAGAGCTATTGAAATGTTATATTCTGATCATGTACTTTATTGACGGTCCCTAAATAGTTACATTGATGGTGCACCAGGCTGCCATGTGATTACGAAACTCTCATCAGAATCGGGGGAAAAAAGACCTGTGCAATGTTGTACACCTTTTTTTTCATTAAAACAGAGCTTGAGGTATGTTGCTCGAGAGCTACAGAAGTTCCAAATGTCTGGTGAATATTACATCTCAAACCTACTTAAAATGTATTAATAAACCAATTAGGCACATTTGGGCGGTCTTGACACAACGTTTGGAACAGAAATGCAATGGTTTATTGGAACAGTCTAAATCTGTGCACATACACTGCCACCATCTAGTGGCAAAAATCTAAATTGCAGCTGGGCAGGAATAATACATTATGGCCTTTCTCTTGCATTTCAAAGATGGTACAAAAAAAAATATATATCTTTTACCAGATCTATTGTGTTATATTCTTCTACATTCCTTTCACATTTCCACAAACTTCATAGTGTTGCCTTTCAAATGGTACCAAGAATATGCATGTCCTTGCTTCAGGTCCTGAGCTACAGGAAGTTAGATTTGGGTATGTCATTTTAGGCAAAACCTTTTTAAAAAGTGGCGGATCCTTAATTAAGCAATGTCTTTTTTTCTGGCCACTCTTGTAAAGCCCAGCTCTGTGGAGTGTTTGGGATAGGGGGCTGCATTTTCACTTTTGCATGAAATGCATGCCCAGAGTAAACTGCCTGCTACTCTGTCCCAGATGCTAATATATGCATATTATTAGTAGTATTGGATAAAAAAACACTCTGAAGTTTCTAAAACTGTTTGAATGATGTCTGTGAGTATAACAGAACTCAAATGGCAGCCGTAAACCTGAGAAAAATCCTACCAGGAAGTGGGAAATCTGAGGTTTGTAGTTTTTCAAAGCTTGGCCTACCGAATACACAGTGTCTATGGGGTTAATTTAAGCCATTTTTTCCAGCTAAAGATAGCTTCACAAAAACCAGAATAGAGATAAAATGAATCACTAACCTTTGATTATTTTCATCAGATGACACTCGTAGGACTTCATGTTACACAATACATGCATGTTTTGTTTGATTAAATTCATATTTATATCAAAAAATCTGAGTTTACATTGAGGCGACTAGATTCACTAGTTGCAAAAACATCAAGTGACTTTGCATAGCCACATGGTTTCAACAGAAATACTCATCATAAATATAGATGATAATACATATTTACACATGGAATTATAGATATACCTCTCCTTAATGCAACCGCTGTGTCAGATTTCAAAACAACTTTACGGAAATATAAACCATGCAACAATCTGAGACGGAGCTCAGGCGATTAGCCAAATTAGCCGCCATGTTGGACTCAACAGAAACCAGAAAATACATGATAAATGTTTCCTTATCTTTGAGGAATTCATCAGAATGCAGTCCTAGGAATCCCAGGTCCACAATAAATGCTTGATTTGTTCGTTCATGTCCGTTATTTATGTCAAATTAACTACTTTCGAATTGTTTACCAAAACCCTAAACAAAGTCTCGAAGTGCGACCACTATAACGTGACGAAATGTCCAAACATTCCGTAACAGTCAGTAGAAACATGTCAAACGATGTACTGAATCAATCTTTAGAATGTTGTTAACATACATCTTGAATAACGTTCCAACCGGAGAATTAAATCGACTTCAATTGAGAGATGGAACGGAGCTGCCTCTCACGTGAACGCGCGTGTTGAATGCATGGTCACCTCATGGGACCTCATACTAAATCCTGTATCCTTCTACCCCCCTTCACATTAGAGTCATCAGACTTAGTTCTGTTGACTACTGACATCTAGTGGAAGCCGTAGGAAGTGAAAACTCATCCATATGTCTCCTTATTTTGAATAAGAGCTTGGTTGAAAATATGGCACCCCCAGAAAAAATACAAACAGGAAGTGTAACTTCTCAGGTTTTTGCCTGCCATATGAGTTCTGTTAATCTCACAGACTTACTTCAAACAGTTTTAGAAAACTTTAGAGTGTTTTCTATCCAATACTAATAATAATATGCATATATTAGCAACTGAGACTGAGGAGCTGGCCGTTTACAATGGGCACCTTTCATCCAAGCTACTCAATACTGCCCCTTCAGCCATAAGAAGTTAAGAGCCACGGAAGGAGTGTTGTATGGCATTGAAGCTCGTTTGGAGGTTTGCCAACACAGTGTCCAAAGAAGGGCCAAATGTATACAGAATGGTGTCGTCTGCATAGTTGTGATTCAGGGAATCACCCGCAGCAAGAGCGACATTGTTGATATATACAAAGAAAATTGTCGGCCCGAGAATTGAACCCTGTAGTACACCCATAGAGACTGCCAGAGGTCCGGACAACAGGCCCTCCGATTTGACACACTGAACTCTATCTGAGAAGTAGTTAGTGAACCAGGCGAGGCAGTCATTTGAGAAACCAAGGCTGTTGAGTCTGCCGATAAGAATACGGTGATTGACAGAGTCGAAAGCCTTGGCCAGGTCGATGAAGACGGCTGTACAGTACTGTCTTTTATCGATGGCGGTTATGATATCGTTTAGTACCTTGAGCGTGGCTGAGGTGCACCTGTGACCAGCTCGCAAACCGGATTGTACAGCAGAGAAGGTACGATGGGATTTGAAATGGTCGGTGATCTGTTTATTAACTTGGCTTTCGAAGACTTTAGAAGGGCAGGGCAGGATGGATATAGGTCTGTAACAGTTTGGGTCTAGAGCAGGGGTGTCAAACTCATTCCACGGAGGGCCTAGTGTCTGCAGGTTTTTGTTTTTTCCTTTCAATAAAGCCCTAGACAACCAGGTGTGGGGAGTTCCTAACTAATTAGTGATGTTAGTTCATCAATCAAGTATAAGGGAGGAGCGAAAACCCGCAGACACTCGGCCCCCCGTGGAATGAGTTTGACACCTGTGGTCTAGAGTGTCACCCCCTTTGAAGAGGGGGATGACCGCGGCAGCTTTCCAATCTTTAGGGATCTCTGACGATACGAAAGAGAGGTTGAACAGACTGGTAAAAAGGGGTTGCAACAATGGCAGCGGATCATTTTAGAAAGAGAGGGTCCAGATTGTCTAGCCCAGCTAATTTGTACGGTCCAGGTTTTGCAGCACTGTCAGAACATCTGCTGTCTGGATTTGGGTGAAGGAGAAACTGGGGAGGCTTGGACAAGTAACTGCGGGGGGTGCGGAGCTTTTGGCCAGGGTTGGGGTAGCCAGGTGGAAAGCTTGGCCAGCCGTAGAGAAATGCTTTTTGAAATTCTCGATTATCGTGGATTTATCGGTGGTGATAGTGTTAGCAAGCTTCAGAGCAGTGGGCAGCTGGGAGGAGGTACTCTTATTCTCCATGGACTTTACAGTGTCCCAAAACGTTTTGGAGTTAGAGCTACAGGATGCAAATTTCTGATTGAAAAAGCTGGCCTTTGCTTTCCTGACTGACTGCGTGTATTGGTTCCTGTTTTTCCTGAACAGTTGCATATCGCGGGGACTATTCGGTGCTAGTGCAGTTCGCCACAGGATGTTTTTGTGCTGGTCGAGGGCAGTCAGGTCAGGAGTGAACCAAGGGCTATATCTGATCTTAGTTCTGCATTTTTTGAACGGAGCATGCTTGTCTAAGATGGTGAGGAAGTTACTTTTAAAGAATGACCAGGCATCCTCAACTGACGGGATGAGGTCAATATCCTTCCAGGAAACCCGGGCCAGGTCGATTAGAAAGGCCTGCTCGCAGAAGTGTTTTAGGGAGCGTTTGAAAGAGATGAGGGGTGGTCGTTTGACCGTGGACCCATAGCGGATGCATGCAATGATGCAGTGATCGCTGAGATCCTGATTGAAAACAGCAGAGGTGTATTTGGAGGGCAAGTTGGTCAGGATAATATCTATGAGGGTGCCCATGTTTATATATTTAGGGTTGTACCTGGTGTGTTCCTTGATAATTTGTGTGAGATTGAGGGCATAGTCTAGATTGTAGGACTGCCAGGGTGTTTAGCATATCCCAGTTTAGGTCACCTAACAGAACAAACTCTGAAGCTAGATGGGGAGAAATCAATTCACATATGATGTCCAGGGCACAGCTGGGGGAGGGGGGGGGGTCAATAACAGGCGGCAACAGTGAGAGACATATTTCTGGAGAGATTCATTTTTAAAATTAAAGCTCGAACTGTTTGGGAATAGACCTGGATAGCATGATTGAACTTTGCAGGCTGTCTCTGCAGTAGATTGCAACTCCTCCCCATTTGGCAGTTCTATCTTAACGGAAAAGGTTGTGGTTGGGGATGGAAATTTCAGAATTGTTGGTGGCCTTCCTAAGCCAGGATTCAGACACGGCAAGGACATCAGGGTTGGCAGAGTGTGCTAAAGCAGTGAGTAAAACAAACGTAGGGAGGGGGCTTCTGATGTTAACATGCATGAAACCAAGGCTTTTACAGTAACAAAAGTAAATAAATGAGAGCGCCTGGGGACACTCAGGGCCTGGGATAACCTCCACATCACCCGAGGAACAGAGGAGGAGTAGGATGAGGGTACGGCTAAAGGCTATCAAAACTGGTCGTCTAGTGTGTTGGGGACAGAGAATAAAAGGAGCAGATTCTGTGGCGTGGTAGGATAGATTCGGGAGTGCAATTAGTGCAATAGCGCAATTAATGTATTGTTTAGTGTTGTGTTGTGGCTGCTGGCATGCACCCCACTTGTTTTTTACATGCTAAAATCGCCACTGGCCTTAACAGGAAGCCAGAGGAGAGAGGCTAACACTGGAGGAGATTTTTAATCAAATTTTTTGGTTCTAGTTTCTAGTCAAGATTCTAGCAGCCGTTTTAGCACTAACTGAAGTTTATTTAGTGCTTTATCCGCTTGCCTGGAAAGTAGAGCTTTGCAGTAGTCTAATAGACACAGATGAGCTTTTCTGCATCATTTTTGGACAAAAAGTTTCAGATTTTTGCAATGTTATTAATTAAGAAGGAAAAATTAAACATGTAACCAGCATTTTATATTCTGCATTTATATTTCTGTTCAGTGTATATATAATCCGGACTCTTACATTGCTCGTTCTAATATTTCCATTATTCCATTATTTTACTTTTTAGATTTGTGTGTATTGTTCTGTATTGTTAGATATTACTGCACTGTTGGAGCTAGGAACAGAAGCATTTTGCCACACCCGCAATAACATCTGCTAAATATGTGTATTTGAACTATAAAATGTGATTTAATTTGATTAGAAATGTTCCTTTAAGAATATGTTTACAGTATGCCAAACAAAGGATAAACGAATTATCATGGTTAGACCAATCTCGTCCATGATTGGACATTCATTCTTCCGGAATAAAATTACTGACAGCTCTTTCCACCAATTATGTCTTTGTGTACACGCCCTCTAAGCGGGGCGGAACTGGAGTGTGTTTATTCCCCTACCATACACAGACAGACACAGACAGACCAAAGACAGTACTGTATAAAGATAGGCTAAGACGGCTTCTTCTATAGAAATCCCCGATCACGTGTCATGGCGACGTCGCCTCGGTAACTCATGCGTAAATACACGTCATCGGGTCGTATCGTGCCGAACTGCGCATGTGCAGTCCGTCAAATAAACGGCAGTGCGTAGATATAAAGTTGCTTTTGACATAAATGAAAACGTAACATTTTGTCACATTCACGAGGTTGTGGATAATAACATGTTCAACTACTTCATACATTGACTCGAATCTAGTTTGTGCTTTTAGATTTAGAGAAAATGAACAACTACTGAAGAAGTTTTCAATTCTCTCATTGACTTCTGAAACCCCAAACCCAGGCCTGGTCCGTTTGATCCGTTTCTCTTGCGTTCCCGGAAAACCCGTGATGCTGCGCCTCTGTAGAAACTGTGTGGACAGACCGTCGCTAGCTTACAGTTGATGAACGAATTTAGCTACAATGGGGTAGGTGACACATATTGTAACGGCGTTATTTCATTTCAATAACTTTGGCCTTATCACATTGCTAAATCTTGGTAATGAAACACCTGTCTGTAGTCTATAACGTTTCGCAGATAGGTACGGGATTCCTTAGCTAACTAGCTGTCATTAGCTAGCATTACATAGCTAACACATTACCTAGCTAGCTAAATGAATCTACTTTTGTATTTTAAGATGATTCAATGCAAAAATAACGCATTTTGTTTGTCACGTGATGTTGCACAGTCTAAGGTGATCCAATAGTTAGTTAGCTAGTTAACGTCGCGATATCAACTTTTTGACATTGAACATAATGAAGTATTTTTTTTACCTAACGTAGGCTATGTAGTTATTTCTTAGTCACAGATCAATCAATCAAATGTGTCTTATAAAGCCATTTTTACATCAGCCGATGTTACAAGGTGCTGTACAGAAACCCAGCCCAAAACCACCAAACAGCAAGCAATGTATGTCTCTTAGTCCCCAGTCTTCTGCCCACCTAAACAGACAAGCAACTCTTTTCACGGCTAGTTAGCTAGCTACACCAGATGCATGAGTTGGATTCTGCCTATGCTTGCATTTTGTACATCTAACAGATGTGTGTGTGTGTGTGTGTTTACTACAAAACATCACAAAAGCAAGAAGAAATTCCCACGGCCAGTTATCTGTATTCTTCAATCAAACATCTTGTCACACAAGGAGACATAGCTCTCTCATCATTCTGGTTCTGCATCATTCAGGCCTGTCTGCATCTCCGTGGAACCCTTTTATTGATGTCAGTGACTTTTCTTTTGGATGTACAAATGGTAGATTAATTGAAGAAACGACCTATGCACATTGTATAGCCTCTTCTAGTATATAGTCAGGCTAATTCAGGGTGATATTCACAAGGCACCAAATGGAAGAAGACAAACAGAGAGGGACTGAACTTGTCCAATAAGAAATGTAAATGTTTTTTCTGTTTCTAAACGTTTTGCTACGGTGTGCACCGATGAATAGAACCCAGGTTACTATGAGCCTGGCCTACATTTATCCTCAGTTCCAGTAGAATAGACATTTATTTAGAGATCATGATCCACAGTGACTTCTTAAAGGAGCAGTTATCAAAGTGAGAAAGAGGGTAAAAACACCACGTGACTTTATGCTTTAAGTTTACATCAGTGTAGGTTCGATTCTAGCTCTGGTCCAGGACACTTACTTGCAGGTTTCTGATGTTGAGCTTTCTTCAAGGCACAGCATCAGCTAGCGTCACATAAACACCCTGGACTAGAGCTAGTTCCATCCTGTCTTATCTATGACGTTACCCTGGACTAGAGCTAGTTCCATCCTGTCTTATCTATGACGTTACCCTGGACTAGAGCTAGTTTTATCCTGTCTTATCTATGACGTTACCCTGGACTAGAGCTAGTTCCATCCTATCTTATCTATGATATTACCCTGGACTAGAGCTAGTTCCATCCTGTGTAATTTCTGTTTACAGTATTCTGTCTTCTAGTTTGCCAGCTAGGTGTTGCTGACCTCCTATGGAAGTGGACCTCCTCCCTCCAGAAGCACCATGCGTGGGTATCACTCCAAGCTGGACTCGTCCTCCTCTGCTGGTGGTACGATCGGCTCCATGCCCCTGAGCCTGGCCGTGGAGACAGAGAAAGCCCAAGCTTTGCTCCAAACCTTCTCCTCTGCCTCTCTACTGGCCAGCACGGCGCTGGGGGCCTTCTGTGTGCTGTCTGACCACGTCATGCAGCTGACCCTACTCCAACAGCACCTGTGGCTACGGGCTGTGCTGGACAACACCGCCCATGGTCTGATAGGCCTCTGGTCCTGGGCGATCGTCATTGGCCTCAAGAAGAAGAGTGACTTCTATGAAGTTATCTTAGCAGGGATACTGGCCTCTGTTATAGACCTGGACCACTTCTATATGGCTGGCTCTCTGTCGCTCAAAGTAAGTGAGATTTATGTAACGTTCTGCCTTTTTGGTTTTCAGCGTCAGTTATAGATTAGTGTACTAAAGGTTCACAGACAAAAGATTAGGACTAATAAGCTCAATGAAGATCTCCATTGAAATAACTTTCGTTCAGTACTAGGCCTAATCTGTGTCTGGGAAACTGGCCCACAATGTTAATAAAGGAATGTAGAATAGAAACATAAACAATAACCTATCTTTTCTGCCTGTTTCCTCCTCCAGGCAGCCACCAGCCTGCCCCACCGCCCCCCCCTCCACTGCTCCTCTCTAATCCCTGTCCTCTGCTTCTCTCTGAGGCTGGTGCTGTGGCTGGGCAGGCTAAAGGACTCGTGGTGCTCTCTACCCTGGCTGTTGTTTATCTCCCTGGCCTCACACCACATCCGAGACGGGGTCCGCCACGGCCTGTGGGTGTGTCCGTTCGGCAACACGGCCCCCATCTCCTATTGGCTGTATGTGAGCATCACAGCCACCCTGCCACACCTGTGCTCTGTGCTCATGTACCTGACAGGAACTAGAGACGTGATCTCTACCAAGCACGGCATCGCCATCGACATCTGATGGAAGGGCCAACACCACGCCTCCCTAATAGCACCCTATTCCCTATATAGTGCACTACTTCAGACCAGAGCCCTATTCCCTATATAGTGCACTACTTCAGACCAGAGCCCTATTCCCTATATAGTGCACTACTTCAGACCAGAGCCCTATTCCCTATATAGTGCACTACTTCAGACCAGAGCCCTATTCCCTAAATAGTGCACTACTATAGACCAGAGCCCTGATCACCTATATAGTGCACTACTATAGGCCAGAGCCCTATTCCCTATGTAGTGCACTACTGTTGACCAGAGCCCTATTCCCCAAATATGTATCTGGTCTATATGTATCTGGTCTATAGTAGTGCACTATATAGGGCTCTGGTCTAAAGTAGTGCACTATATAGGGTTCTATAGGGCTCTGGTCTAAAGTAGTGCACTATATAGGGTTCTATAGGGCTCTGGTCTAAAGTAGTGCACTATATAGGGAATAGGGTTCTATAGGGCTCTGGTCTAAAGTAGTGCACTATATAGGGAATAGGGTTCCATAGGGCTCTGGTCTAAAGTAGTGCACTATATAGGGAATAGGGTTCTATAGGGCTCTGGTCTAAAGTAGTGCACAATATAGGGAATAGGGTTCCATAGGACTCTGGTCTAAAGTAGTGCACTATATAGGGAATAGGGTTCCATAGGGCTCTGGTCTAAAGTAGTGCACTATATAGGGAATAGGGTTCCATAGGGCTCTGGTCTAAAGTAGTGCACTATAAAGGGAATAGGGTTCAATTTGGGACACTCATAAATCCCACAATGCCTCAGCCTCACTCATCTATTTTCTTCACACCACGGGAGCGGTCACTTCCTCCTCCTCCCCACTAAACTGCCTCCTCTCCTCCCTCCTCTAGTCCGTCACTGTCAGGCTGGGAGGCTGTGTCCTGTGTGACTGTCAGTGCAGTAGTGTGTGGAAGTGCTTGAGGTATTTTATAGCCTTGTAATTAGCAAACTGATTACTGCTGTGCTGTCAGTGTAGCTAAGCAGAATGTAAGCTTGCAGGAGCCGGGTGGTTGTACGAGGGTATTTTACTGATGGGTCGACAAAGGTAAAGGCTACATTCCAATTCTTTACTCTTCTCCTGAAGTGTCCACTTGGATGGAATGGACTGGAAGGTCCTAGGAAAGAGAGCAGTACATTATGGAGGTCCTAGAGAACAGAGCAGTACATTATGAAGCTGAAGGTCCTAGGGAACAGAGCAGTACATTATGGAGGTCCTAGGGAACAGAGCAGTACATTATGGAGGTCCTAGAGAACAGAGCAGTACATTATGAAGCTGAAGGTCCTAGGGAACAGAGCAGTACATTATGAAGGTCCTAGGGAACAGAGCAGTACATTATGGAGGTCCTAGAGAACAGAGCAGTACATTATGGAGGTCCTAGAGAACAGAGCAGTACATTATGGAGGTCCTAGAGAACAGAGCAGTACATTATGGAGGTCCTAGAGAACAGAGCAGTACATTATGAAGGTCCTAGAGAACAGAGCAGTACATTATGGAGGTCCTAGAGAACAGAGCAGTACATTATGAAGCTGAAGGTCCTAGAGAACAGAGCAGTACATTATGAAGGTCCTAGGGAACAGAGCAGTACATTATGGAGGTCCTAGAGAACAGAGCAGTACATTATGGAGGTCCTAGAGAACAGAGCAGTACATTATGAAGGTCCTAGAGAACAGAGCAGTACATTATGGAGGTCCTAGGGAACAGAGCAGTACATTATGAAGGTCCTAGAGAACAGAGCAGTACATTATGGAGGTCCTAGAGAACAGAGCAGTACATTATGGAGGTCCTAGAGAACAGAGCAGTACATTATGGAGGTCCTAGAGAACAGAGCAGTACATTATGAAGGTCCTAGAGAACAGAGCAGTACATTATGGAGGTCCTAGAGAACAGAGCAGTACATTATGGAGGTCCTAGAGAACAGAGCAGTACATTATGAAGCTGAAGGTCCTAGGGAACAGAGCAGTACATTATGGAGGTCCTAGGGAACAGAGCAGTACATTATGGAGGTCCTAGAGAACAGAGCAGTACATTATGGAGGTCCTAGAGAACAGAGCAGTACATTATGGAGGTCCTAGAGAACAGAGCAGTACATTATGAAGGTCCTAGGGAACAGAGCAGTACATTATGAAGGTCCTAGAGAACAGAGCAGTACATTATGGAGGTCCTAGAGAACAGAGCAGTACATTATGGAGGTCCTAGAGAACAGAGCAGTACATTATGAAGGTCCTAGAGAACAGAGCAGTACATTATGGAGGTCCTAGAGAACAGAGCAGTACATTATGGAGGTCCTAGAGAACAGAGCAGTACATTATGGAGGTCCTAGAGAACAGAGCAGTACATTATGAAGGTCCTAGAGAACAGAGCAGTACATTATGGAGGTCCTAGAGAACAGAGCAGTACATTATGAAGGTCCTAGAGAACAGAGCAGTACATTATGGAGGTCCTAGAGAACAGAGCAGTACATTATGAAGGTCCTAGAGAACAGAGCAGTACATTATGGAGGTCCTAGAGAACAGAGCAGTACATTATGGAGGTCCTAGAGAACAGAGCAGTACATTATGGAGGTCCTAGGGAACAGAGCAGTACATTATGAAGGTGAAGGTCCTAGAGAACAGAGCAGTACATTATGGAGGTCCTAGAGAACAGAGCAGTACATTATGGAGGTCCTAGAGAACAGAGCAGTACATTATGGAGGTCCTAGAGAACAGAGCAGTACATTATGAAGGTCCTAGGGAACAGAGCAGTACATTATGAAGGTCCTAGGGAACAGAGCAGTACATTATGGAGGTCCTAGAGAACAGAGCAGTACATTATGGAGGTCCTAGAGAACAGAGCAGTACATTATGGAGGTCCTAGAGAACAGAGCAGTACATTATGGAGGTCCTAGAGAGCAGAGCAGTACATTATGGAGGTCCTAGAGAACAGAGCAGTACATTATGGAGGTCCTAGAGAACAGAGCAGTACATTATGAAGGTCCTAGAGAACAGAGCAGTACATTATGGAGGTCCTAGAGAACAGAGCAGTACATTCGTCCATGCATTTCTTATTGGTGGAGCCTCCAGTTGCTGCCTGATATGTGTAGTACACATTAGGTTGTGATGTCATGTTTTAACATATGTTTTTATCTTTATAATCGAGAGAAGATGACATTAGGAGAAACGTTATTTAAACATTCCTTTAATATGTTCCTACTTTGTGATCATAATAGTTGTATTAGTCTTCTCATAGTTTTGTTGTTCTGATGAGATGAGGGTGAACAGCTGTGGGTATATTCACTAGGTACTGAATGGAATAAAACACATTTAAAACAAGGCCTGGGATTTAACCTGAACTTGCCTAAAAATAAACGCTTGTTTTTGTTGCGAAACTTGTTCCTTTGCAAAATGTTTCGCTAAATTGTGCGCTACTGAATATACTGTGGCTGTGTCCTGCAGTGTGACCCCCCCCTCCTGGCCTGCAGAGGGCATCGATGAGTCAACTTATTATACACTATTAGGTTTAATCATACGTCATGTCCCTTCTCATTATGCATCAACAGGATTATTACTGCGGTCTTTATTCACAGTGTGTACTGAATTATGTTTCATCATTTACATGTATTTATTTCAGCTATTTGATCTGTTTGATTATTTATTCAATTAGAATTTTAAATGTTTAAGTACACTACACTGACCAAAAGTATGTGGACACCTGCTCGTCCAACATCTCATTCCAAAATAATGGGCATCAATATGGAGTTGGTCCCCCCCATTTGCTGCTATAACAGCCTCCACTCTTCTGGGAAGGCTTTCCACTAGATGTTGGAACATTGCTGCTATAACAGCCTCCACTCTTCTGGGAAGGCTTTCCACTAGATGTTGGAACATTGCTGCTATAACAGCCTCCACTCTTCTGGGAAGGCTTTCCACTAGATGTTGGAACATTGCTGCTATAACAGCCTCCTCTCTTCTGGGAAGGCTTTCCACTAGATGTTGGAACATTGCTGCTATAACAGCCTCCACTCTTCTGGGAAGGCTTTCCACTAGATGTTGGAACATTGCTGCAGGGACTTGCTTCCATTCAGCCACAAGAGCATTAGTGAGGTCGGGCACTGATGTTGGGCGATTAGGCCTGGCTCGCAGTCGGCATTCCAATTCATCCCAAAGGTGTTCGATGGGGTTGAGGTCAGGGCTCTGTGCAGACCAGTCAAGTTCTTCCATACTGATCTCGGCAAAGCATTTCTGTATGGACCTCGCTTTGTGCACGGTGGCATTTGTCATACTGAAACAGGAAATGGCCTTCCCCAAACTGTTAACAAAAAGTTTCAAGCACAGAATCGTCTAGAATGTCATTGTATGCTGTAATGTTAACTTTTCCCTTCACTGGAACTGAGGGGCCTAGACCGAACCATGAAAAACAGCCCCAGACTATTGTTCCTCCTCCACCAAACTTTACAGCGGTGTTGGGGCAGGTAGCGTTCTCCTGGCATCCGTCAAACCCAGATTCGTCCGTTGGACTGCCAGATGGTGAAGCGTGACTCATCACTCCAGAGAACGCGCAAAAGTCGGCGAACTTTCACACCACTCCAGACGACGCTTGGCATTGCACATGGTGATCTTAGGCTTGTGTGCGGCTGCTCGGCCATGGAAACCCATTTCATGAAGCTCCAGACAAACAGTCCTTAACATGACGTTGCTTCCAGAGGCAGTTTGGAACTCAGTAGTGAGTTTTGCAACCAAGGACAGATGATTCTTACGCGCTTCAGCACTCGGCGGTCCCGTTCTGTGAGCTTGTGTGGCCTACCACTTCGCGGCTGAGCCGTTGTTGCTCCTAGACGTTTCCATTCAACAATAACAGCACTTACAGTTGACTGGGGTAGCTTTAGCCGGGCAGAAATGTGACGAACTGACTTGTTGGAAAGGTGGCATCCAATGACGGTGCTCTACTGCCAATGTTTGTCTAAGGAGATTGCATGGCTGTGCTCAATTTTTTATTTTTTTATACAGTTATGAATGGGTGTGGCTGATATAGCCGAATCCACTAATTTAAATGGGTGTCCACATACTTTTGTGTGTATATATAGTGTGTGTGTGTATATCTTATTTTGATATTGGTACCTTTTGTTGTAAAGACTGGATGGATTCAAAGTTGTTCTTTTTCAAAATAAATCTGTGCTCTGGACCACTCCGTATGCTAAGTAATGTGTCTGTGTGGACTTCTAAGCTGTTTGTGGGCGTTGCTCTAGATACACTGGAATAATGCATGTTGGTAGGAATCAGTCTGCCGCTCGGAGCCTCGGAGGAGCTCCCAGGATACAACAGTTAGGAGTCTGCCTCCTCATCACAACATGACCAATCAGTTATCATTACAACAGACCATGACCAATCAGTTATCATTACAACAGACCATGACCAATCAGTTATCATTACAACAGACCATGACCAATCAGTTATCATTACAACAGACCATGACCAATCAGTTATTACAACAGACCATGACCAATCAGTTATCATTACAACAGACCAATCAGTTATCATTACAACAGACCAATCAGTTATTACAACAGACCATGACCAATCAGTTATCATTACAACAGACCAATCAGTTATCATTACAACAGACCAATCAGTTATCATTACAACAGACCATGACCAATCAGTTATCATTACAACAGACCAATCAGTTATCATTACAACAGACCAATCAGTTATCATTACAACAGACCATGACCAATCAGTTATCATTACAACAGACCAATCAGTTATCATTACAACAGACCATGACCAATCAGTTATCATTACAACAGACCAATCAGTTATCATTACAACAGACCATGACCAATCGGTTATCATTACAACAGACCAATCAGTTATCATTGCAACAGACCATGACCAATCAGTTATCATTACAACAGACCAATCAGTTATCATTACAACAGACCATGACCAATCAGTTATCATTACAACAGACCATGACCAATCAGTTATCATTACAACAGACCATGACCAATCAATATGAATGCATCTGATTAAAAAAAAAAAAAAAATTTCATCAGAAAAGGTAGGAATTCTGTCTACTAGTCACAGAATGTTGATTTAAAATTTAAATAGGTATTTTTACAAATAGACATTTTAAACATTTAGTCTTCAGTCTGTCTCTTCTGAAATGCCTCTCCATTGACCAGGGTTGGGTAGGAACCACAAACACATTCTTCTGAGACGGCCTCTACTTAACTGCAGTCACTGACCCTCCTTAAGGCTAAGGGCCCTACTGACAGGAAACAGGAAATGCTGCCCCGGTCGGACAGGAAGGACAGTGTCCTCTGTCCAGGACAGGGACTGGTGCCAAGACAGCCAGAGGCAGAGTGGAACAACCTCACACAGAGGGAAGTGTTATGGGACTCGGTTAGGGAGAGGAGGGTTATGGGACTCAGGGAGAGGAGGGTAAATGGCACACAGTCGGCGTTCCAATTAATTCCAAAAGTGTTCGATGGGGTTGAGGTCAGGGCTATGTGCAGGTCAGTCAAGTTCTTCAACACCAATCTCGACAAACTATTTCTGTATGGACCTCGTTTTGTGCATGGTGGCATTGACATGCTGAAACAGGAAAGGGCCTTCCCCAAACTGTTGCCAAAAAGTTGCACACACAGAATCGTTGCAAGCGCCTTCCTGTCCGACCGGGGCAGCATTTCCTGTTTCCTGTCAGTAGGGCACTTAGCCTTAAGGAGGGTCAGTGACTGCAGTTAAGTAGAGGCCGTCTCAGAAGAATCTGTTTGTGGTTCCTACCCAACCCTGGTCAATGGAGAGGCATTTCAGAAGAGACAGACTGAAGACTAAATGTTTAAAATGTCTATTTGTAAAAATACCTATTCAAGTTTTAAATCAACATTCTGTCACTAGTAGACAGAATTCCTGCCTTTTCTGATGAACATATAGTAATGACACATTCATATTGATTGGTCATGTTCTGTCAGGGAGAGGAGGGTTATGGGATTCTGTTAGGGAGAGGAGGGTTATGGGACTCTGTCAGGGAGAGGAGGGTTATGGGACTCTGTCAGGGAGAGGAGGGTTATGGGACTCTGTCAGGGAGAGGAGGGTTATGGGACTGTCAGGGAGAGGAGGGTTATGGGACTCTGTCAGGGAGAGGAGGGTTATGGGACTGTCAGGGAGAGGCGGGTTATGGGACTCTGTCAGGGAGAGGAGGGTTATGGGACTGTCAGGGAGAGGAGGGTTATGGGACTGTTAGGGAGAGGAGGGTTATGGGACTCTGTTAGGGAGAGGAGGGTTATGGGACTCTGTTAGGGAGAGGAGGGTTATGGGACTCTGTTAGGGAGAGGAGGGTTATGGGACTCTGTTAGGGAGAGGAGGGTTATGGGACTGTCAGGGAGAGGCGGGTTATGGGACTCTGTCAGGGAGAGGAGGGTTATGGGACTGTCAGGGAGAGGAGGGTTATGGGACTCTGTCAGGGAGAGGAGGGTTATGGGACTGTCAGGGAGAGGAGGGTTATGGGACTGTTAGGGAGAGGAGGGTTATGGGACTCTGTTAGGGAGAGGAGGGTTATGGGACTCTGTTAGGGAGAGGAGGGTTATGGGACTCTGTTAGGGAGAGGAGGGTTATGGGACTCTGTTAGGGAGAGGAGGGTTATGGGACTTTGACAGGTCAGTCTGTGTCGGGGAGAAAGGGAAAGGGGGATACCTAGTCAGTTGTCCAACTGAATGTATTTAACTGAAATGTGTCTTCCACATTTAACCCAAGGGTTATGGGGCTTTGACAGGACAGTCAGTTTCAGGGGCCTAGGGGAATCACCCCAACACAGCTCTGTTGAGGAGAGCAGGGTCGTCTTGTTATGGGGCTGCTAAAATAACATCATTAATTTGTCTCAACGACAACACATTGTACCCATTTGAAGTGACATAACTTCCTGAGTTGAGAAATGTTCTTTTGTCGTTTAGGGGATCAGGAGGGTTGGGTAAGGCTGACCACAGGATGGCAGGACCACTTAGAGCAATATAAACAAGTCTATTGTTCAAATCTATACCAAATATGCTTAATTCATGTTATCTATGATAATGTGGTTATAATTGTTCTTAATTTATGTTATCTATAGTAATGTGGTTATAAATATGCTTTTTTTGTATTTAACTAGGTAAGTCAGTTAAGGATAAATTCTTATTTACAATGACGGCCTACCCCCTGGGCCAAACCCGGACGACGCTGGGCCAAACCCGGACTACCCTGGGCCAAACCCGGACGACGCCGGGCCAAACCCGGACTACCCCGGGCCAATTGTGCGCCTCCCTAAGGGACTGCTAATCACGGCCGGATGTGATACAGCCTGGATTCAAACCAGGGACTGCAGTGACACCTCTTGCACTGAGATGCAGTGTCTTAGACCACTGCGCCACTCGGGAGCCCTTAATTGATGTTATCTATGGTAATGTAGTTATACATGGGGGCATAAGCAGGACATCAAGGACTCCTCCAACCAGGGTTTCTGGAAAACCTGGGAAGTTTGAGAAAGTTCCCATAATTTTCCAACCCTCTAATAGTAATATATAGAATAGTAAAGTTCCCATAGTTTTCCAACCCTCTAATGGTAATATATCGAATAGTAAAGTTCCCATAGTTGTCCAACCCTCTAATAGTAATACATAGAATAGTAAAGTTCCCATAGTTTTCCAACCCTCTAATAGTAATACATAGAATAGTAAAGTTCCCATAGTTTTCCAACCCTCGTAGTAATCTATAGAATAGTAAAGTTCCCATAGTTTTCCAACCCTCTAATAGTAATACATAGAATAGTAAAGTTCCCATAGTTTTCCAACCCTCGTAGTAATCTATAGAATAGTAAAGTTCCCATAGTTTTCCAACCCTCTAATAGTAATCTATAGAATAGTAAAGTTCCCATAGTTTTCCAACCCTCTAGTAGTAATATATAAAATAGTAAAGTTCCCATAGTTTCCCAACCCTCTAGTAGTAATCTATAGAATAGTAAAGTTCCCATAGTTTCCCAACCCTCTAGTAGTAATCTATAGAATAGTAAAGTTCCCATAGTTTTCCAACCCTCTAGTAGTAATATATAGAATAGTAAAGTTCCCATAGTTTCCCAACCCTCTAGTAGTAATCTATAGAATAGTAAAGAGCAAGCATGTGATAAAATAATAATCTTTATTTCACAGAAGTACAAACGTATAAAGTAAGAAAAACAGCTTATATTGTTGTACACCAAAGCAGAGAAATACACTATGTACATCTATAATGGACGTGTTAATATCTATAGCTCTGGTCCAGGGCGACGTTGAGAACATTACCAAACCACAACCTGGACCAGAGCTATTTTTCTCTATATAAAACCAACAGCGTTAGCCCCTCCCACACTGCTCAGCAGTGCTTGACATGGACTGAAATAGGTGCCGGTACTGTTTATATTCAGGTGCAGGAGCTCCACAATACTTTTATATTCTATAAGAGGAACATTTGAGGTGCTGGTACTCTGCTCCAGTGAGCTCCTGCCCAAGTCAAGCACTGCTTCTCAGTCAACAGAGCTCCTGCCCAAGTCAAGCACCTGCCCAAGTCAACAGAGCTCCTGCCCAAGTCAAGCACTGCTTCTCAGTCAACAGAGCTCCTGCCCAAGTCAAGCACCTGCCCAAGTCAACAGAGCTCCTGCCCAAGTCAAGCACTGCTTCTCAGTCAACAGAGCTCCTGCCCAAGTCAAGCACCTGCCCAAGTCAACAGAGCTCCTGCCCAAGTCAAGCACTGCTTCTCAGCCAACAGAGCTCCTGCCCAAGTCAAGCACTGCTTCTCAGCCAACAGAGCTCCTGCCCAAGTCAAGCACCTGCCCAAGTCAAGCACTGCTGCTCAGCCAACAGTTTTGCACATCAAGAAATAAAGAAAATATGATACACTGATAAATTGTCAACAGAAAAGATACAGACATATATATATATAGCCTTGTCCAAGACATATACACTACCGGTCAAAAGATTTAGAACACCTACTCATTCAAGGGTTTTTCTTTTCATTTGACAATGTTCTACATTGTAGAATAATAGTGAAGACATCAAAACTAAAATAACACTCCAATGAACGTATCCTCTGCAGCAGAGGTAACTCTGGGTCTTCCTTTCCATTCTGAGGCTGGTAACTGTAATGAGCCTATTATCTGCAGCAGAGGAAACTCTGGGTCTTCCTTTCCTGTGGCGGTCCTCATGAGAGCCAGTTTCATCATAGCGCTTGATGGTTTTTGCGACTGCACTTGAAGAAACTTTCAAAGTTCTTGACATTTTTCGTATTGACTGACTTTCATGTTTTAAAGTAATCATGGGCTGTCATTTCTCTTATTTGAGCTGTTCTTGCCATAATATGGACTTGGTCTTTTACCAAATAGGGCTATCTTCTGTATACCACCCCTACCTTTTCACAACACAACTGATTGTCTCAAACGCATTAAGAAGGAAAGAAATTCCACAAATTAACTTTCAACAGGGCACGCCTGTTAATTGAAATGCATTCCAGGTGACTACCTCATGAAGCTGGTTGAGAGAATGCCAAGAGTGTGCAAAACTGTCATCAAGGCGAAGGGTGGCTACTTTGAAGAATCTCAAATCTAAAATATATTTTCATTTGTTTAACAGTTTTTTCGTTACTACATGATTCCATATGTGTTATTTCATAGTTTCCAATGTCTTCACTATTATTCTATAATGTAGAAAATCGTCGAAATAAAGAAATACCCTTGAATGAGTAGGTGTGTACACACTTTTGACTGGTACTGTATGTACATATTAATTTGATACATTTTAGAATAAGGCTGTAACGTAACAACATGTGGAAAAAGTCGAGGGGTCTGAATATTTTCCGAAGGCGCTGAATATAGCCTGGTCCCAGATCTGTGCTTTTGCCAACTCCAATGTCATTTTCAAGCTTAAAGGCAATTCCATATGAAGTTGTCAAGAGCCTGGCACACAGGCCAGGTTATCTCAAGAGCCTGGCACACAGGCCAGGTTATCTCAAGAGCCTGGCACACAGGCCAGGTTATCTCAAGAGCCTGGCACACAGGCCAGGTTATCTCAAGAGCCTGGCACACAGGCCAGGTTATCTCAAGAGCCTGGCACACAGGCCAGGTTATCTCAAGAGCCAGACCAGGGTATATCAAGAGCCAGACCAGGGTATATCAAGAGCCAGACCAGGGTATGTATATTATTATATTGACCTGACATGGACTTTGGTGGAACATTGATACTAGAAACAGACAATAGAACGATGCAGAATTCAATTGCATTTTCTTGACCGTTCAATTCTTACTTTGTAATTCAGCGTTGTTGGGAAAAGGGCTCTCGTCAGTAAGCATTTCACAGTAAAGTCTACATCTGTTGTATATGGCACATGTGACAAATACAATTTGATTTGATACCATTTTTCACAATTATATCCCATTTTCCCAATAAATGGTTTGTCTTTACCAATAATAAAAGAGCTTCAAACAAACAAGCATGCTGTGACAGTGTCCTGTGGTCGGATGTCCTATTCTCACCAGGAAGACAATTGCTATTACATATACCCAGTGCTTGACATGGGTTGAAATAGGTGTCGGTACTCATTTTGGTTGCCAGTACTGTTTATATTTAGGTGCAGGAGCTCCACAATACTTTTGAGATAATATTCAAATAACAGGAACAAGAGCCCAAGCAGTTGAACATTGACCCAGCCAAGCCGCACTGTTTCTTAACCCGGAAACCAGCTGCACCAATGTGTCGGAGGAAACACCGTACACCTGGCGACCGTGTCAGCGTGTACTGCGCCCGGCCCGCCACAGGAGTCACTAGAGCGCAATGGGACAATGAAATCTTGGCCAGCTAATCCCTCTCCTAACCCGGACGACACTGGGCCAATTGTGCGCTGCCTCATGGGTCTTTTAGTCACGGCCAGCTATGATCGAACCCGGGTCCGTAATGACGCTTCTAGCACTGCGATGCAGTACCTTAGACCGCTGCGCCACTCGGGAGGCCCCCGCAAATTGATTATAACAAACAATTGGTCCCCCAAAAAATGCATCCCTCTGTTGAATTTCAAAATCCCGATGTGGCCCTCGAGCCAAAACTGATAATCACGGCTAAGGTCTCCCTCCTTTTGAAGATGAGGCAGAGATGATACCACAGCTCCAGAAGAATCTGTCAGCCTATTTCTGGTAAGATGTTAAGAGCATTGTGATGAAACAGACTTGAAGCTTCTCTACAAACAAACAATCGGCTTCTTACCTTTACCTTTATAGATAATGACATTATCCAACTAGACTGAACACTACACCATCACAGGACCATGAGGACAACAACAGTAGACTACCCCACCACCCCACCACAGGACCATGTGGACAACACATCAACCCTAACCCTATCTCTAACCATCACATCAACCCTAACCCTATCTCTAACCATCACATCAACCCTAACCCTATCTCTAACCATCACATCAACCCTAGCCCTATCTCTAACCATCACATCAACCCTAGCCCTATCTCTAACCATCACATCAACCCTAACCCTATCTCTAACCATCACATCAACCCTAACCCTATCTCTAACCATCACATCAACCCTAACCCTATCTCTAACCATCACATCAACCCTAACCCTATCTCTAACCATCACATCAACCCTAACCCTATCTCTAACCATCACATCAACCCTAACCCTATCTCTAACCATCACATCAACCCTAACCCTATCTCTGACCATCACATCAACCCTAACCCTATCTCTAACCATCACATCAACCCTAACCCTATCTCTAACCATCAACCCTAACCCTATCTCTGACCATCACATCAACCCTAACCCTATCTCTAACCATCACATCAACCCTAACCCTATCTCTAACCATCACATCAACCCTAACCCTATCTCTAACCATCAACCCTAACCCTATCTCTGACCATCACATCAACCCTAACCCTATCTCTAACCATCACATCAACCCTAACCCTATCTCTAACCATCAACCCTAACCCTATCTCTAACCATCACATCAACCCTAACCCTATCTCTAACCATCACATCAACCCTAACCCTATCTCTAACCATCACATCAACCCTAACCCTATCTCTAACCATCACATCAACCCTAACCCTATCTCTAACCATCACATCAACCCTAACCCTATCTCTGACCATCACATCAACCCTAACCCTATCTCTAACCATCACATCAACCCTAACCCTATCTCTAACCATCACATCAACCCTAACCCTATCTCTAACCATCACATCAACCCTAACCCTATCTCTAACCATCACATCAACCCTAACCCTATCTCTAACCATCACATCAACCCTAGCCCTATCTCTAACCATCAACCCTAACCCTATCTCTGACCATCACATCAACCCTAACCCTATCTCTAACCATCACATCAACCCTAACCCTATCTCTAACCATCACAACCCTATCTCTAACCATCACATCAACCCTAACCCTATCTCTAACCATCACATCAACCCTAACCCTATCTCTAACCATCAACCCTAACCATCACAACCCTATCTCTAACCATCAACCCTAACCCTATCTCTAACCATCACATCAACCCTAACCCTATCTCTGACCATCACATCAACCCTAACCCTATCTCTAACCATCACATCAACCCTAGCCCTATCTCTAACCATCAACCCTAACCCTATCTCTGACCATCACATCAACCCTAACCCTATCTCTAACCATCACATCAACCCTAACCCTATCTCTAACCATCACATCAACCCTAACCCTATCTCTAACCATCAACCCTAACCATCACAACCCTATCTCTAACCATCAACCCTAACCCTATCTCTAACCATCACATCAACCCTAACCCTATCTCTAACCATCACATCAACCCTAACCCTATCTCTAACCATCATATCAACCCTAACCCTATCTCTAACCATCACATCAACCCTAACCCTATCTCTAACCATCACATCAACCCTAACCCTATCTCTGACCATCACATCAACCCTAACCCTATCTCTAACCATCACATCAACCCTAACCCTATCTCTAACCATCACATCAACCCTAACCCTATCTCTAACCATCACATCAACCCTAACCCTATCTCTAACCATCACATCAACCCTAACCCTATCTCTAACCATCACATCAACCCTAACCCTATCTCTAACCATCACAAGCCTAGCCCTATCTCTGACCATCACATCAACCCTAACCCTATCTCTAACCATCACATCAACCCTAACCCTATCTCTAACCATCACATCAACCCTAACCCTATCTCTAACCATCACATCAACCCTAACCCTATCTCTAACCATCACATCAACCCTAACCCTATCTCTAACCATCACATCAACCTTAACCCTATCTCTAACCATCACATCAACCCTAACCCTATCTCTGACCATCACATCAACCCTAACCCTATCTCTAACCATCACATCAACCCTAACCCTATCTCTAACCATCACATCAACCCTAACCCTATCTCTAACCATCACATCAACCCTAACCCTATCTCTAACCATCACATCAACCCTAACCCTATCTCTAACCATCACATCAACCCTAACCCTATCTCTAACCATCACATCAACCCTAACCCTATCTCTAACCATCACATCAACCCTAACCCTATCTCTAACCATCACATCAACCCTAACCCTATCTCTAACCATCACATCAACCCTAACCCTATCTCTAACCATCACAAGCCTAGCCCTATCTCTGACCATCACATCAACCCTAACCCTATCTCTAACCATCACATCAACCCTAGCCCTATCTCTAACCATCACATCAACCCTAACCCTATCTCTAACCATCACATCAACCCTAACCCTATCTCTAACCATCACAAGCCTAGCCCTATCTCTGACCATCACATCAACCCTAACCCTATCTCTAACCATCACCACAACCCTAACCCTATCTCTAACCATCACCACAACCATAACTCTCTTCAACCTGGTTCCTACAGTACTGTCAGGTAAAAACACCATGTGTCCGACCATCACATCTCAGTGTGTGACGGTCGGAGAGAGAGAACATTTAATCATCAGACAGCCCCGCAGAGAGATGTGATCAATACTGCTCTGGTGGACGAGAACAACATGGCCGTCGTCAGTGTCTATTGAATGTCTTCTCTGAGCACCTCTGGTTAAAATGGCATCTCAGGTGACTGTCAGACAAATCAGAAAGTCTCAATGCTACTATAGTCTGATGGGATATCTTGTGTATAATTTGTACTGAGTTTACTTGAAGTGTGACACCTTTGTAGGATTCAGCATGTTATGCAAACGTTGGACCTCTAAAGGACCTCTAGGGGGTGACTCATGACTCATGTAAAAGTTGCCTTTTTCTATATGCATAGCAAGGCTTTGGCACAGATAACACATTGTATTGTTAGAGGTAGGGCAAACATTATCCATCACAAACACAACTTTAAGTCTGAAGTTCAATTCGACTGGATTTGAAAATATTATTATTAAATCAGGGTTTGAATTTAAAAAAATCATACATTGCTTAAGTTCACTTTGATTATCAATGAGACAATCACTTTCCGTCGATCATTATCACAGAAAACATGAGCACATAAAATATGATTAATTACGATGAATCATGAAAACAACATGATCGTGTGTTGAAAAGGACATGTTTCCCACATGGCACCCTAATCTCTACAGAGTACACTAGTGTTGAATAGCTCTATGGACCCTAGACAACACTGGCACCCTAATCTCTACAGAGTACACTAGTGTTGAATAGCTCTATGGACCCTAGACAACACTGGCACCCTAATCTCTACAGAGTACACTAGTGTTGAATAGCTCTATGGACCCTAGTCAACACTGGCACCCTAATCTCTACAGAGTACACTAGTATTGAATAGCTCTATGGACCCTAGACAACACTAGAGCACTACGTGAACAAGTTGCCATTTGGGACGAACATAATACAGACAGGGAAATATATACATACTGTATTTGAGCTTCATATCATTGACTGGAGAATGGTGCATAGATAACAGTTTAGCTAAACGTCTGAACAACAACAAACAACAACAACAACAAGAAAAGACATAATATAAAGGAACTATTTCATTCTGTTGGTTAATATAGAATACAACATACACCAAGCTTCAATAGGATCCATGCATAGGTAATAGCTTGAGAGAACGTGACAGTTGTGAAATCACCTCTGAAAGGAAGTCTGAGTAAAAGGCACCTTGTGTTTCCATGACTACACAGCGATGTAAAGAACCAACAAATAAAATGATGCTGTGTGATGTTCCCATGACGACACAGCCAACAACAACTAGCATCACTATCGCTGTCATTCAGAGCAGAATGATGCTGTGTGATGTTGGGAAACGGGAGGGACGAGAACTGATGTCACGCTGGTTTTTATCTGAAGTGTTTAAATACCTCTCATAGTGGGTGACGATGAGAGGATAACCTGACTATTAGTCTGTCTTGGCCATGGGGGGAGGGGGGGGGGGTCATGTAACTTTCCAGCGCTGGGACTCTGTAGATGTCTTGGCCTGGGGGGGGGGGGGGTCTAGTCTGGTGGAGTCTAGTCTAGTGGAGTCTAGTCTAGTCTGGTTGAGTCTATTCTAGTCTAGTGGAGTCGAGTCTAGTCTGGTTGAGTCTAGTCTAGTCTGGTTGAGTCTAGTCTAGTCTAGTCTGGTGGAGTCTAGTCTAGTCTAGTCTGGTGGAGTCTAGTCTAGTCTGGTGGAGTCTGGTCTGGTGGAGTCTAGTCTGGTCTGGTGGAGTCTAGTCTAGTCTGGTCTGGTGGATTCTAGTCTGGTGGAGTCTAGTCTAGTCTGGTGGAGTCTAGTCTAGTCTGGTGGAGTCTAGTCTGGTTGAGTCTAGTCTGGTCTGGTGGAGTCTAGTCTGGTGGAGTCTAGTCTGGTCTGGTGGAGTCTAGTCTGGTCTGGTGGAGTCTAGTCTAGTCTGGTCTGGTGGATTCTAGTCTGGTGGAGTCTAGTCTAGTCTGGTGGAGTCTAGTCTAGTCTGGTGGAGTCTAGTCTGGTTGAGTCTAGTCTGGTCTGGTGGAGTCTAGTCTGGTGGAGTCTAGTCTAGTCTGGTGGAGTCTAGTCTGGTCTGGTGGAGTCTAGTCTGGTCTGGTGGAGTCTAGTCTAGTCTGGTCTGGTGGATTCTAGTCTGGTGGAGTCTAGTCTAGTCTGGTGGAGTCTAGTCTAGTCTGGTGGAGTCTAGTCTGGTTGAGTCTAGTCTGGTGGAATCTAGTCTGGTGAAGTCTAGTCTAGTCTGGTCTGGTGGAGTCTAGTCTGGTGAAGTCTAGTCTAGTCTGGTCTGGTGGAGTCTAGTCTGGTCTGGTGGAGTCTAGTCTGGTCTGGTGGAGTCTAGTCTGGTCTGGTGGAGTCTAGTCTGGTCTGGTGGAGTCTAGTCTGGTGGAGTCTAGTCTGGTCTGGTGGAGTTTAGTCTAGTCTGGTGGAGTCTAGTCTAGTCTAGTCTGGTGGAGTCTAGTCTAGTCTAGTGGAGTCTAGTCTAGTGGAGTCTAGTCTGGTCTGGTGGAGTTTAGTCTAGTCTGGTGGAGTCTAGTCTAGTCTAGTCTGGTGGAGTCTAGTCTGGTCTGGTGGAGTCTAGTCTGGTCTGGTGGAGTCTAGTCTAGTCTGGTGGAGTCTAGTCTAGTCTGGTGGAGTCTAGTTTGGTCTGGTGGAGTTTAGTCTAGTCTGGTGGAGTCTAGTCTAGTCTGGTGGAGTCTAGTCTAGTCTGGTGGAGTCTAGTCTAGTCTGGTGGAGTCTAGTCTGGTCTGGTGGAGTCTAGTCTGGTCTGGTGGAGTCTAGTCTGGTATGGTGGAGTCTAGTCTGGTCTGGTGGAGTCTAGTCTGGTCTGGTGGAGTCTAGTCTGGTCTGGTGGAGTCTAGTCTGGTCTGGTGGAGTCTAGTCTGGTCTGGTGGAGTCTAGTCTGGTCTGGTGGAGTCTAGTCTGGTGGAGTCTAGTCTGGTCTGGTGGAGTCTAGTCTGGTCTGGTGGAGTCTAGTCTGGTGGAGTCTAGTCTGGTCTGGTGGAGTCTAGTCTGGTGGAGTCTAGTCTAGTCTGGTGGAGTCTAGTCTAGTCTGGTGGAGTCTAGTCTAGTCTGGTGGAGTCTAGTCTAGTCTGGTGGAGTCTAGTTTGGTCTGGTGGAGTCTAGTCTAGTCTGGTGGAGTCTAGTTTGGTCTGGTGGAGTTTAGTCTAGTCTGGTGGAGTCTAGTCTAGTCTGGTGGAGTCTAGTCTAGTCTAGTCTGGTGGAGTCTAGTCTAGTCTGGTGGAGTCTATTCTGGTCTGGTGGAGTCTAGTCTGGTCTGGTGGAGTCTAGTCTGGTCTGGTGGAGTCTAGTCTGGTCTGGTGGAGTCTAGTCTAGTCTGGTGGAGTCTAGTCTAGTGGAGTCTAGTCTGGTATGGTGGAGTCTAGTCTAGTCTGGTGGAGTCTAGTCTAGTGGAGTCTAGTCTGGTATGGTGGAGTCTGTAAGTAACCACATTGTGAGCTTGTTACAATACATACATCATGACAGATTTGACAAAAATCTATATCTTAGATCAGATTGTTGAATGTGTTCCAGTCTGGTCAATGAGACATCTGTGTTCCATTGACTCCTTTAACGCAACGATGCAGATATACAGGAAGTGATGACGTCATCCAGACACTGCTAGTGATTGGCCAGCATGGATATGGCCGAACTCTGTTCCCCTCCTTTTCATCCAATGACCAATAGCAGCAGCCGTGTTTTACAGGGAGTTCCTTCTCCTCTGAATTGCAGTTTCTATTCTGCAGAATGCCAATTCTATCTATACCCTCTTCATGAACAGTCTACAACTGTTTATAATGCCAATTCTATCTATACCCTCTTCATGAACAGTCTACAACTGTTTATAATGCCAATTCTATCTATACCCTCTTCATGAACAGTCTACAACTGTGTATAATGCCAATTCTATCTATACCCTCTTCATGAACAGTCTAGAACTGTGTATAATGCCAATTCTATCTATACCCTCTTCATGAACAGTCTAGAACTGTTTATAATGCCAATCCTATCTATACCCTCTTCATGAACAGTCTAGAACTGTTTATAATGCCAATCGGTCTCTACAATAATGCCCTGGGATACTTCTTGCATTTTGAAATGAATGAAGGACCATAATATGATCAGGTACACAGAAAGGAATACAATGTGAAAGGTAGAGACCAGAACCTATACCGTGTTCAGTCAGTGAAGTTCAGGGGTTGATGTTAGTCGCCGCTCCATACTGTACAGTACAGTACGTTGAGCCTCATAGCCAATCAGATGATGTTAAACTCCAGTGGGAGGAGTCAGTCATTCGTTTCAACATGTCTGTTCGTTGGCAGGCAGCGATCAGGCCCGGCACACGCTCCAGATGGCTTGCGGGTAGCATGGTGGATTGTGGGTAGTGTTTTGTGGATGCTGCACCCATCTGTTGGGGGTGTGGCCTGGCGGAGACAAGGGGCCCTATAAGGGCTGAGAGGAGGGGCCAACCTAGGCTGAGAAGAGGAGGGAGGAGGAGAGGAAGTTAGATAATTTTTTAAAATTATTATTATTATTTATTTTACCGTTATTTTACCAGGTAAGTTGACTGAGAACACGTTCTCATTTGCAGCAACGACCTGGGGAATAGTTACAGGGGAGAGGAGGGGGATGAATGAGCCAATTGTAAACTGAGAAGGGATGAGAAGAGAAGAGAAGGGATGAGGATAGGAGAGAAGGGGGAAGGAAGCGGACAGACAGACAGGCCCTGCATAATGACAGGGCTGGCTGATGGATATAGAGAAGACAGACAGACAGACAGACAAGACGGACGGACGGACAGACAGACAGACAGATGTACAGACAGACAGACAGATGTACAGACAGACAGACAGACAGACAGACAGACAGACAGACAGACAGACAGACAGACAGACAGATGTACAGACAGACAGACAGACAGATGTACAGACAGACAGACAGACAGATGTACAGACAGACAGACAGACAGACAGACAGACAGGCAGACAGACAGACAGGCAGACAGAGAGACAGACAGACCCTGCTAATGGATATATGTTTACACCATTTAAGGCAAGGTACTGGTCTTTTTCATACAAGGCTACAATACAAGACTACTATACGAGGCTACTATACGAGGCTACTATATGAGGCTACTATACGAGGCTACAATACGAGGCTACAATACGAGGCTACAATACGAGGCTACAATACGAGGCTACAATACGATGCTACAATACGAGGCTACAATACGAGGCTACAATACGAGGCTACAATACGAGACTACAATACGAGGCTACAATACGAGGCTACAATATGATGCTACTATACGAGGCTACAATACGAGGCTACAATACGAGGCTACAATACGAGGCTACAATACGAGGCTAAAATAGGAGGCTACAATACGAGGCTACTATACGAGGCTACACTACGAGGCTACACTACGAGGCTACAATACGAGGCTACAATACGAGGCTAAAATAGGAGGCTACAATACGAGGCTACTATACGAGGCTACAATACGAGGCTAAAATACGAGGCTACAATACGAGGCTACAATACGAGGCTACAATACGAGGCTACAATACGAGGCTACAATACGAGGCTACAATACGAGGCTAAAATACGAGGCTAAAATACGAGGCTACAATACGAGGCTAAAATAGGAGGCTAAAATACGAGGCTACAATACGAGGCTACAATACGAGGCTACAATACGAGGCTACAATACGAGGCTACAATACGAGGCTACAATACGAGGCTACAATACGAGGCTAAAATACGAGGCTAAAATACGAGGCTACAATACGAGGCTAAAATAGGAGGCTAAAATACGAGGCTACAATACGAGGCTACAATACGAGGCTAAAATAGGAGGCTAAAATACGAGGCTACAATACGAGGCTACAATACGAGGCTACAATACGAGGCTACAATACGAGGCTAAAATACGAGGCTACAATACGAGGCTACAATACGAGGCTAAAATACGAGGCTACAATACGAGGCTACAATACGAGGCTACAATACGAGGCTACAATACGAGGCTAAAATACGAGGCTAAAATACGAGGCTACAATACGAGGCTAAAATAGGAGGCTAAAATACGAGGCTACAAAAGCCATCTTCACACCAACTCATTGAGATCACAGACGGGTTCAGTAGAACTGTGGGTGGATGAGAGCTGGGGTTAGTCAAATCACATCTTATTTGTCACATGCTTGGTGAACAACAGGTATAGACTAACAGTGAAATGTTTACTTAAGGGCCCTTCCCAACAACACAGAGAGAAATAAACTAGAGAAATAATAATAAAGTTAAACAAGTAATAATAAATACCCAATGAGTAACAATAAGGGAAGAGGAACCGTTTTTTACTACAACCCTGACTATAATACATGTCTCTCTGTCTGTCTGTCTTCTCTATATTCATCACCCGACCTCTGTCATTATGCAGGGCCTGTCTGTCAGAGAAAGGCATTATTACATGTATTTATGTGTTCTTCCTCTCTTCCCTTCTCTCCTCTCTTCCCTTCTCTCCTCTCTTCCCTTCTCTCTCCTTCTCTTCCCTTCTCTCTCCTCCTCTTCTCTTGTCTCTCCTCCTCTTCCCTTGTCTCTCCTCCTCTTCTCTTCTCTCTCCTTCTCTTCCCTTCTCTCTCCTCCTCTTCCCTTCTCTCTCCGCCCCTCCCCTCCTCTTCCCTTCTCTCCTCTCTTCCCTTCTCTCTCCTCCTCTTCCCTTCTCTCCTCTCTTCCCTTGTCTCTCCTCCTCTTCTCTTCTCTCTCCTTCTCTTCCCTTCTCTCTCCTCCTCTTCCCTTGTCTCTCCTCCTCTTCCCTTCTCTCTCCTCCTCTTCCCTTGTCTCTCCTCTCTTCCCTTCTCTCTCCTCCTCTTCTCTTCTCTCTCCTCCTCTTCCCTTCTCTCTCCTCCTCTTCCCTTGTCTCTCCTCCTCTTCCCTTCTCTCTCCTCCTCTTCCCTTCTCTCTCCGCCCCTCCCCTCCTCTTCCCTTCTCTCCTCCACTTACCTTCTCTCCTCTCTTCCCTTCTCTCTCCTTCTCTTCCCTTCTCTCCTCCTCCTCTTCTCTCCTCTCTTCCCTTCTCTCCTCTCTTCCCTTGTCTCTCCTTCTCTTCCCTTCTCTCCTCCTCCTCTTCTCTTCTCTCTCCTCCTCTTCTCTTCTCTCTCCTCCTCTTCTCTTCTCTCTCCTCCTCTTCCCTTCTCTCTCCTCCTCTTCCCTTCTCTCTCCTCCTCTTCCCTTCTCTCTCCGCCCCTCCCCTCCTCTTCCCTTCTCTCCTCCACTTACCTTCTCTCCTCTCTTCCCTTCTCTCTCCTTCTCTTCCCTTCTCTCCTCCTCCTCTTCTCTCCTCTCTTCCCTTCTCTCCTCTCTTCCCTTGTCTCTCCTTCTCTTCCCTTCTCTCTCCTCCTCTTCCCTTCTCTCTCCTCCTCTTCCCTTCTCTCTCCTCCTCTTCCCTTCTCTCTCCGCCCCTCCCCTCCTCTTCCCTTCTCTCCTCCACTTACCTTCTCTCCTCTCTTCCCTTCTCTCTCCTTCTCTTCCCTTCTCTCCTCCTCCTCTTCTCTCCTCTCTTCCCTTCTCTCCTCTCTTCCCTTGTCTCTCCTTCTCTTCCCTTCTCTCTCCTCCTCTTCTCTTCTCTCTCCTCCTCTTCTCTTCTCTCTCCTCCTCTTCCCTTGTCTCTCCTCCTCTTCCCTTCTCTCTCCTCCTCTTCCCTTCTCTCTCCGCCCCTCCCCTCCTCTTCCCTTCTCTCTCCTCTCTTCCCTTCTCTCCTCTCTTCCCTTCTCTCCTCTCTTCCCTTCTCTCTCCTCCTCTTCCCTTCTCTCCCCCTCCTCTTCTCTCCTCCACTTACCTTCTCTCCTCTCTTCCCTTCTCTCCTCTCTTCCCTTGTCTCTCCTTCTCTCCTCTCTTCCCTTCTCTCTCCTCTCTTCCCTTCTCTCTCCTCCTCTTCCCTTCTCTCTCCGCCCCTCCCCTCCTCTTCCCTTCTCTCCTCTCCTTTCCTCCTCTTCCCATGTCTCTCCTCTCTTCCCTTCTCTCCTCTCTTTTCTCTCCTTTCTTCTCTTCTATCTTACCGACTCTCCTATTCCCTCATCTATATACACGGAGTACCAGTACCGAGTCAATGTGCAGGGGTACGAGGTAATTGAGGTGTTGATAGTCCAGGTAGTTATTTGGTTAACTATTTAACTAACTATTTATCAGTCGTATGGCTTGGGGGGGGGGGGGGGGGGGGGGGGGGGTAGAAGCTGTTCAGGGTCCTGTTGGTTCCAGACTTGGTGCATCGGTACCGCTTGCTGTGCGGTAGCAGAGAGAACCGTTTATGATTTGGGGGGCTGGAGTCTTTGATCATTTTTAGTGCCTTCCTCTGACACCGCCTGGCATAGAGGACCTGGATGGCAGCGAGCTCGGCACCAGTGATGCAGCCAGTCAAGATGCTCTCGATGGTGCAGCTGTATAACTTTTTGAGGATCTGAGGGCCCACGCCAAATCGTTTCAGCCTCCTGAGGAGGAAGAGGTGTTGTGCCTTCTTCACGACTGTCTTGGTGTGTTTAGATCACGACAGGTCCTTAGTGATGTGGACTTGAAGTTCTCAACTCCACTTCAGCCCCGTCGATGTGAATGGGGGCGTGCTCGGCCCTCCGTTTCCTATAGTCCACGATCAGCTCCGTTGTCTTGCTGACACTGCCAGGTCTCTGACCTCCTCCCTATAGGCTGTCTCATTGTCGTCTGTGATCCGGCCTACAACCGCCACGTCGTCAGCAAACTTAATGATGGTGTTGGAGTCGGTGTGCGGCCACACAGTCGTGGGTGAACAGGAGGGGACTAAACACGCACCCCTGAGGGGCCCCCGTGTTGAAAGTCAGTGTGGCAGATGTGTTGTTACCTACCCTTACCACCTGGGGGCGGCCCGTCAGGAAGTCCAGGATCCGGTTTTAGAGGGAGGTGTTTAGTCCCATGGTCCTTAGCTTAGTGATGAGCTTTGAGGGCACTATGGTGTTGAATGCTGAGCTGTAGTCAATGAACAGCATTCTCACATAGGTGTTCCTTTTGTCCAGGTGGGAAAGGGCAGTGTGGAGTGCAATAGAGATTGTGTCATCTGTGGATCTGTTGGGGCGGTATGCAAATTGGATTGGGTCTAGGGTTTCTGGGATAATGTCCACACCACACCAGTGATAAGGGTTATAGGTCAGTGATAAGGTTTAGAGGTCAGTGATAAGGGTTAGAGGTCAGTGATAAGGGTTAGAGGTCAGTGATAAGGGTTAGAGGTCAGTGATAAGGGTTATAGGTTTAGAGGTCAGTGATAAGGGTTAGAGGTTTAGAGGTCAGTGATAAGGTTTAGAGGTCAGTGATAAGGGTTAGAGGTTTAGAGGTCAGTGATAAGGGTTAGAGGTTAAAGGTCAGTGATAAGGGTTAGAGGTCAGTGATACGGTTTAGGGGTCAGTGATAAGGGTTATAGGTTTAGAGGTCAGTGATAAGGGTTAGAGGTCAGTGATAAGAGTTAGAGGTCAGTGATAAGGTTTAGAGTTCAGTGATAAGGGTTATAGGTTTAGAGGTCAGTGATAAGGTTTAGAGGTCAGTGATAAGGTTTAGAGGTCAGTGATAAGGGTTATAGGGTTAGAGGTCAGTGATAAGGGTTATAGGTTTAGAGGTCAGTGATAAGGGTTAGAGGTCAGTGATAAGGTTTAGAGGTCAGTGATAAGGGTTATAGGGTTAGAGGTCACTGATAAGGGTTAGAGGTTAGAGGTCAGTGATAAGGGTTAGAGGTCAGTGATACGGTTTAGGGGTCAGTGATAAGGGTTATAGGTTAGAGGTCAGTGATAAGGGTTATAGGTTAGAGGTCAGTGATAAGGTTTAGAGGTCAGTGATAAGGGTTATAGGTTAGAGGTCAGTGATAAGGTTTAGAGGTCAGTGATAAGGGTTATAGGTTAGAGGTCAGTGATAAGGGTTATAGGTTTAGAGGTCAGTGATAAGGGTTATAGGTTAGAGGTCAGTGATAAGGGTTATAGGTTAGAGGTCAGTGATAAGGGTTAGAGGTCAGTGATAAGGGTTCGAGGTTTAGAGGTCAGTGATAAGGGTTATAGGTTTAGAGGTCAGTGATAAGAGTTATAGGTTTAGAGGTCAGTGATAAGAGTTATAGGTTTAGAGGTCAGTGATAAGGGATATAGGTTTAGAGGTCAGTGATAAGGGTTAGAGGTTTAGAGGTCAGTGATAAGGTTTAGAGGTCAGCGATAAGGGTTAGAGGTTTAGAGGTCAGTGATAAGGGTTAGAGGTTAGAGGTCAGTGATAAGGGTTAGAGGTCAGTGATACGGTTTAGGGGTCAGTGATAAGGGTTATAGGTTGAGGTCAGTGATAAGGGTTATAGGTCAGTGATAAGGGTTAGAGGTCAGTGATACGGTTTAGGGGTCAGTGATAAGGGTTATAGGTTAGAGGTCAGTGATAAGGGTTATAGGTTAGAGGTCAGTGATAAGGTTTAGAGGTCAGTGATAAGGGTTATAGGTTAGAGGTCAGTGATAAGGGTTATAGGTTTAGAGGTCAGTGATAAGGGTTATAGGTTAGAGGTCAGTGATAAGGGTTAGAGGTCAGTGATAAGGGTTCGAGGTTTAGAGGTCAGTGATAAGGGTTATAGGTTTAGAGGTCAGTGATAAGAGTTATAGGTTTAGAGGTCAGTGATAAGGGTTATAGGTTAGAGGTCAGTGATAAGGGATATAGGTTTAGAGGTCAGTGATAAGGGTTAGAGGTTTAGAGGTCAGTGATAAGGTTTAGAGGTCAGCGATAAGGGTTAGAGGTTTAGAGGTCAGTGATAAGGGTTAGAGGTTAGAGGTCAGTGATAAGGGTTAGAGGTCAGTGATACGGTTTAGGGGTCAGTGATAAGGGTTATAGGTTGAGGTCAGTGATAAGGGTTATAGGTCAGTGATAAGGTTTAGAGGTCAGTGATAAGGTTTAGAGGTCAGTGATAAGGGATAGAGGTCAGTGATAAGGTTTAGAGGTCAGTGATAAGGTTTAGAGGTCAGTGATAAGGTTTAGAGGTCAGTGATAAGGGTTAGAGGTTTAGAGGTTAGTGATAAGGGTTATAGGTTTAGAGGTCAGTGATAAGGTTTAGAGATCAGTGATAAGGGTTAGAAGTTTAGAGGTCAGTGATAAGGTTTAGAGTTCAGTGATAAGGTTTAGAGGTCAGTGATAAGGTTTAGAGGTCAGTGATAAGGTTTAGAGGTCAGTGATAAGGTTTAGAGGTTTAGAGATCAGTGATAAGGGTTAGAGGTTTAGAGGTCAGTGATAAGGTTTAGAGGTCAGTGATAAGGGTTAGAGGTTTAGAGGTCAGTGATTAGGTTTAGAGGTCAGTGATAAGGTTTAGAGGTCAGTGATAATGGCTAGAGGTTTAGAGGTCAGTGATAAGGGTTAGAGGTTTAGAGGTCAGTGATAAGGGTTATAGGTTTAGAGGTCAGTGATAAGGTTTAGAGGTCAGTGATAAGGGTTAGAGGTTTAGAGGTCAGTGATAAGGTTTAGAGGTCAGTGATAAGGTTTAGAGGTCAGTGATAAGGGTTAGAGGTTTAGAGGTCAGTGATAAGGGTTATAGGTTTAGAGGTCAGTGATAAGAGTTATAGGTTTAGAGGTCAGTGATAAGGGTTATAGGTTTAGAGGTCAGTGATAAGGGTTATAGGTTAGAGGTCAGTGATAAGGGTTATAGGTTTAGAGGTCAGTGATAAGGGTTATAGGTTTAGAGGTCAGTGATAAGAGTTATAGGTTTAGAGGTCAGTGATAAGGGTTATAGGTTAGAGGTCAAGGCTCGCTCACTTTAGATTGGCATGGACTTCATCTTCACCATTGAGGTCAGTTCCTGTTTTGTCACATTGTCCCGCCTCCGTTGCCTCACCCTATATTGAAAACAAAATAAGATTAATGTTGACATGTTTACATTCACTTTGCTACAGAAACGGTGTATTACAGTGTGTCTGATTTAGAGTAGGATAACAGGTGTAAGGATCTTATTATATGAGATAGAGGACACCAGGAATGGTATATTATCTCACCACATGAGGACCGAGAGGACACCAGATAAATGGTATATTATCTCACCACATGAGGACCGATAGAGAGGACACCAGATAAATGGTATATTATCTCACCACATGAGGACCGATAGAGAGGACACCAGGACCAGATAAATGGTATATTATCTCACCACATGAGGACCGATAGAGAGGACACCAGATAAATGGTATAGTATCTCACCCCATGAGGACCGATAGAGAGGACACCAGGACCAGATAAATGGTATATTATCTCACCACATGATGACCGATAGAGAGGACACCAGATAAATGATTATCTCACCACATGAGGACCGATAGAGAGGACACCAGATAAATGGTATATTATCTCACCATATGAGGACCGATAGAGAGGACACCAGATAAATGATTATCTCACCACATGAGGACCGATAGAGAGGACACCAGATAAATGGTATATTATCTCACCATATGAGGACCGATAGAGAGGACACCAGATAAATGGTATATTATCTCACCACATGAGGACCGATAGAGAGGACACCAGATAAATGGTATATTATCTCACCATATGAGGACCGATAGAGAGGACACCAGATAAATGGTATATTATCTCACCACATGAGGACCGATAGAGAGGACACCAGATAAATGGTATATTATCTCACCACATGAGGACCGATAGAGAGGACACCAGGACCAGATAAATGGTATATTATCTCACCATATGAGGACCGATAGAGAGGACACCAGATAAATGGTATATTATCTCACCACATGAGGACCGATAGAGAGGACACCAGATAAATGCTATATTATCTCACCACAGGAGGACCGATAGAGAGGACAGCAGGACCAGGATGATGCCAGCGAACAGGGCCAGTAGAATCAACAGACTGCCACCATCTTCCGCTGAGCCTGGAGTAGACAGAAGAGAGAGAACAGTTCTAGAATACATTCTGTTCTCCACTGGATCAGAGGACACGGCGCACAATGTTCTGTGTTTTGGATTTGTTTTTATTATTATTGAGTATATTATTTTCTTAAGCGCCGTTCGGTGTGAAGCTTTACAAATGAAATGTATTATCATTACAAATGATTATTAGAACAGTTAGAGAAGAGTTAGATCTGTTAGGATTTGTGGTAGAAAAATAACAACTGAGGTACAGTACCAGACAAACGTTTGGACACACCTACTCATTCAAAGGTTTTGGAAAAGCATTCCAGGTGAAGCTGGTTGAGAGAATGCCAAGAGTTTGCAGAGCTGTCATCAAGGCAAAGGGTGACTACTTTGAAGAATCTCAAATTTAAAATATATGTTGATTTGTTTAACACTTTTTTTGTTACTACATGATTCCATATGTGTTATTTCATAGTTTTGATGTATTCACTATTATTCTACAATGTAGAACATATTAAAAATAAAGAAAAACCCTTGAATGAGTAGGTGTGTCCATACTTTTGACTGGTAGTGTATATAGAGACTGATGTATAGAGAGACTGATGTATAGAGAGACTGATGTATATAGAGAGACTGATGTATATAGAGAGACTGATGTATATAGAGATTGATGTATATAGAGATTGATGTATATAGAGATTGATGTATATAGAGACTGATGTATAGAGAGACTGATGTATAGAGAGACTGATGTATATAGAGACTGATGTATATAGAGACTGATGTATATAGAGACTGATGTATATAGAGACTGATGTATATAGAGACTGATGTATAGAGAGATGTATAGAGAGACTGATGTATAGAGAGACTGATGTATAGAGACTGATGTATAGAGAGACTGATGTATATAGAGACTGATGTATATAAAGACTGATGTATATAGAGACTGATGTATATAGAGACTGATGTATATAGAGACTGATGTATATAGACTGATGTATAGAGAGACAGATGTATATAGACTGATGTATAGAGAGACTGATGTATATAGAGACTGATGTATATATAAAGATTGATGTATATAGAGATTGATGTATATAGAGACTGATGTATAGAGAGACTGATGTATAGAGAGACTGATGTATAGAGAGACTGATGTATAGAGAGACTGATGTATATAGACTGATGTATAGAGAGACTGATGTATAGAGAGACTGATGTATAGAGAGACTGATGTATATAGAGACTGATGTATAGAGAGACTGATGTATAGAGAGACTGATGTATATAGAGACTGATGTATATAGAGACTGATGTATATATAGAGACTGATGTATATAGAGACTGATGTATATAGAGACTGATGTATATAGAGACTGATGTATAAAGACTGATGTATAGAGAGACTGATGTATAGAGAGACTGATGTATAGAGAGACTGATGTATAGAGAGACTGATGTATAGAGAGACTGATGTATATAGACTGATGTATAGAGAGACTGATGTATAGAGAGACTGATGTATAGAGAGACTGATGTATAGAGAGACAGATGTATATAGAGACTGATGTATAGAGAGACTGATGTATATAGAGACTGATGTATAGAGAGACTGATGTATATAGACTGATGTATATAGAGACTGATGTATATAGAGACTGATGTATAGAGAGACTGATGTATAGAGAGACTGATGTATAGAGAGAGACTGATGTATATAGAGACTGATGTATATAGAGACTGATGTATAGAGAGATGTATATAGAGACTGATGTATATAGAGACTGATGTATAGAGAGACTGATGTATATAGAGACTGATGTATATAGAGACTGATGTATAGAGAGATGTATATAGAGACTGATGTATAGAGAGACTGATGTATATAGACTGATGTATAGAGAGACTGATGTATAGAGAGACTGATGTATAGAGAGACTGATGTATATAGAGACTGATGTATAGAGAGATGTATAGAGAGACTGATGTATATATAGAGACTGATGTATATAGAGACTGATGTATAGAGAGACTGATGTATAGAGAGACTGATGTATATAGAGACTGATGTATATAGAGACTGATGTATAGAGAGATGTATATAGAGACTGATGTATAGAGAGACTGATGTATATAGAGACTGATGTATATAGAGACTGATGTATATCGACTGATGTATAGAGAGACTGATGTATATAGACTGATGTATAGAGAGACTGATGTATAGAGAGACTGATGTATATAGAGACTGATGTATAGAGAGATGTATAGAGAGACTGATGTATATAGAGACTGATGTATATAGAGACTGATGTATATAGAGACTGATGTATATAGAGATTGATGTATATATAGAGACTGATGTATATAGAGACTGATGTATAGAGAGACTGATGTATATAGAGACTGATGTATATAAAGACTGATGTATAGAGATTGATGTATAGAGAGACTGATGTATAGAGAGACTGATGTAGAGAGACTGATGTATAGAGAGACTGATGTATATAGAGACTGATGTATAGAGAGACTGATGTATATAGAGACTGATGTATATAGAGACTGATGTATATAGAGACTGATGTATATAGAGACTGATGTATATAGAGACTGATGTATAGAGAGACTGATGTATAGAGAGACTGATGTATATAGACTGATGTATAGAGAGAGACTGATGTATATAGAGACTGATGTATAGAGAGACTGATGTATATAGAGACTGATGTATATAGAGACTGCTGTATAGAGAGATGTATATAGAGACTGATGTATAGAGAGACTGATGTATATAGACTGATGTATAGAGAGACTGATGTATAGAGAGACTGATGTATATAGAGACTGATGTATAGAGAGATGTATAGAGAGACTGATGTATATAGAGACTGATGTATTTATAGAGAATGATGTATATAGAGACTGATGTATAGAGAGACTGATGTATAGAGAGACTGATGTATAGAGAGACTGATGTATATAGAGACTGATGTATATAGAGACTGATGTATAGAGAGATGTATATAGAGACTGATGTATAGAGAGACTGATGTATATAGAGACTGATGTATATAAAGACTGATGTATATAGAGACTGATGTATATAGAGACTGATGTATATAGACTGATGTATATAAAGACTGTTGTATATAGAGACTGATGTATATAGAGACTGATGTATATAGACTGATGTATAGAGAGACTGATGTATAGAGAGACTGATGTATATAGAGACTGATGTATATATAGAGACTGATGTATATAGAGACTGATGTATATAGAGACTGATGTATATAGAGACTGATGTATATAAAGACTGATGTATAGAGATTGATGTATAGAGAGACTGATGTATAGAGAGACTGATGTATAGAGAGACTGATGTATATAGACTGATGTATAGAGAGACTGATGTATAGAGAGACTGATGTATATAGACTGATGTATAGAGAGACTGATGTATAGAGAGACTGATGTATAGAGAGACTGATGTATATAGAGACTGATGTATATAGAGACTGATGTATATAGAGACTGATGTATATAGAGACTGATGTATAGAGAGACTGATGTATAGAGAGACTGATGTATAGAGAGACTGATGTATATAGACTGATGTATATAGAGACTGATGTATATAGAGACTGATGTATAGAGAGACTGATGTATAGAGAGAGACTGATGTATATAGAGACTGATGTATATAGAGACTGATGTATAGAGAGATGTATATAGAGACTGATGTATATAGAGACTGATGTATAGAGAGACTGATGTATATAGAGACTGATGTATATAGAGACTGATGTATATAGAGACTGATGTATAGAGAGATGTATATAGAGACTGATGTATAGAGAGACTGATGTATATGGACTGATGTATAGAGAGACTGATGTATAGAGAGACTGATGTATAGAGAGACTGATGTATATATAGAGACTGATGTATATAGAGACTGATGTATAGAGAGACTGATGTATAGAGAGACGGATGTATATAGAGACTGATGTATATAGAGACTGATGTATATAGAGACTGATGTATAGAGAGATGTATATAGAGACTGATGTATAGAGAGACTGATGTATATAGAGACTGATGTATATGGAGACTGATGTATATAGACTGATGTATATAGAGACTGATGTATAGAGAGATGTATAGAGAGACTGATGTATAGAGAGACTGATGTATATAGAGACTGATGTATATAGAGACTGATGTATATATAGAGACTGATGTATATAGAGACTGATGTATAGAGAGACTGATGTATAGAGAGACTGATGTATAGAGAGACTGATGTATAGAGAGACTGATGTATAGAGAGACTGATGTATATAGACTGATGTATAGAGAGACTGATGTATAGAGAGACTGATGTATAGAGAGACTGATGTATATAGAGACTGATGTATATATAGAGACTGATGTATATAGAGACTGATGTATAGAGAGACTGATGTATAGAGAGACTGATGTATAGAGAGACTGATGTATATAGAGACTGATGTATATAGAGACTGATGTATATAGAGACTGATGTATAGAGAGATGTATATAGAGACTGATGTATATAGAGACTGATGTATATAGAGACTGATGTATATAGAGACTGATGTATATAGAGACTGATGTATATAGAGACTGATGTATATAGACTGATGTATAGAGAGAAAGATGTATATAGAGACTGATGTATATAGAGACTGATGTATATAGAGACTGATGTATATAGAGACTGATGTATATATAGAGACTGATGTATATAGAGACTGATGTATAGAGAGACTGATGTATAGAGAGACTGATGTATATAAAGACTGATGTATATAGAGACTGATGTATAGAGAGACTGATGTATATAGACTGATGTATAGAGAGAGACTGATGTATAGAGAGACTGATGTATATAGAGAGACTGATGTATACAGAGACTGATGTATATAGAGACTGATGTATATAGAGACTGATGTATATAGACTGATGTATAGAGAGACTGATGTATATAGAGAGACTGATGTATATAGAGAGACTGATGTATATAGAGAGACTGATGTATAGAGAGACTGATGTATACAGAGACCGATGTATATATAGAGACTGATGTATAGAGAGACTGATGTATATAGAGACTGATGTATATAAAGACTGATGTATAGAGAGACTGATGTATAGAGAGAGACTGATGTATAGAGAGAGACTGATGTTAGAGAGACTGATGTATATAGAGACTGATGTATATAGACTGATGTATAGAGAGAGACTGATGTATAGAGAGACTGATGTATATAGAGACTGATGTATATAGACTGATGTATAGAGAGAGACTGATGTATACAGAGAATGATGTATATAGAGACTGATGTATATAGAGATGTATATAGAGACTGATGTATATAGAGACTGATGTATATAGAGAGACTGATGTATACAGAGACTGATGTATATAGAGACTGATGTATATAGAGACTGATGTATATAGACTGATGTATAGAGAGACTGATGTATATAGAGACTGATGTATAGAGAGACTGATGTATATAGAGACTGATGTATATAGACTGATGTATAGAGAGACTGATGTATATAGACTGATGTATAGAGAGACTGATGTATATAGAGACTGATGTATATAGAGAGATGTATATAGAGACTGATGTATAGAGAGATGTATATAGAGACTGATGTATATAGAGATGTATATAGAGACTGATGTATATAGAGACTGATGTATAGAGAGACTGATGTATATAGAGACTGATGTATATAGAGACTGATTTATATATAGAGACTGATGTATATAGAGACTGATTTATATATAGAGACTGATGTATATAGAGACTGATGTATATAGAGACTGATGTATATAGAGAGACTGATGTATATAGAGAGACTGATGTATAGAGAGACTGATGTATAGAGAGACTGATGTATAGAGAGACTGATGTATATAGAGACTGATGTATAGAGAGACTGATGTATAGAGAGACTGATGTATATAGAGAGACTGATGTATATAGAGACTGATGTATAGAGAGACTGATGTATAGAGAGACTGATGTATAGAGAGACTGATGTATAGCGAGACTGATGTATAGAGAGACTGATGTATAGAGAGACTGATGTATAGAGAGACTGAGTATATAGAGACTGATGTATATAGAGACTGATGTATATAGAGAGACTGATGTATAGAGAGACTGATCTATATATAAAGAATGATGTGTCTCTTCATTCAGATTCATTCCCTCTGGAGGGAAGCACATGTAATGCCAGTCAAATAGAGTGTTCACCCAAACATGAATATACTGAGAGCTACACACACAGACACCCATATGTGGACTGTGGAAGTTGAACCTTTTATTTTCATAGTTGTGTATTGTTCTGTACAGTGTTTGTGTGCTGAAATAAAATAAAACTGTATTTCCACAAGATGGAGGACATCTGGCAACAGCAGATAAACAAACATCTGGCAGGACAGCAGAGATCTGATACTAAACATTTAATCAAAGCTCTCTCTCTCCTTCACTCTCTCTCTCCTTCGCTCTCTCTCTCCTTCGCTCTCTCTCTCCTTCGCTCTCTCTCTCCTTCGCTCTCTCTCTCCTTCGCTCTCTCTCTCCTTCGCTCTCTCTCTCCTTCGCTCTCTCTCTCTCTCTCTCATTTGCTCTCTCCCTCTCTCTCTCTCCTTCGCTCTCTCCCTCTCTCTCTCCCTCCTTCCCTCTCCTTCCCTCTCTCTCCTTCTCTCTCTCTCCATCTCTCTCTCTCCTTCTCGCTCTCTCCTTCCCTCTCTCTCTCTCTCGCTCTCTCTCTCCTTCGCTCTCTCCCTCTCTCTCTCCCTCCTTCCCTCTCTCCTTCCCTCTCTCTCTCTCCTTCTCTCTCTCTCCATCTCTCTCTCTCCTTCTCGCTCTCTCCTTCCCTCTCTCTCTCTCTCGCTCTCTCTCTCCTTCGCTCTCTCCCTCTCTCTCTCCTTCGCGCTCTCTCTCTCCCTCGCTCTCTCTCTCTCTCTCTCTCTCTCCTTCGCTCTCTCCTTCCCTCTTTCTCTCTCCTTCCCTCTCTCTCCTTTGCACTCTCTCATTTGCACTCTCTCCTTCTCTCTCTCATTTGCACTCTCTCCTTCTCTCTCTCCTTCGCTCTCTCTCCTTCGTGCTCTCTCCTTCGCGCTCTCTTTCGCGCTCTCTCCTTCGCTCTCTCTCCTTCGCTCTCTCTCCTTCGCGCTCTCTCCTTCGCGCTCTCTCCTTCGCGCTCTCTCCTTCGCGCTCTCTCCTTCGCGCTCTCTCCCTCGCTCTCTCTCCTTCGCGCTCTCTCCCTCGCTCTCTCTCCTTCGCTCTCTCTCCCTCGCTCTCTCTCCTTCGCTCTCTCTCCCTCTCTCTCTCCTTCGCGCTCTCTCTCTCTCTCTACTTCGCACTCTCCTTCGCACTCTCCTTCGCACTCTCCTTCGCACTCTCCTTCGCACTCTCCTTCGCACTCTCCTTCGCACTCTCCTTCGCACTCTCTCTCCTTCGCTCTCTCTCCTTCGCTCTCTCTCCTTCGCTCTCTCTCTCTCTCTCCTTCGCGCTCTCTCTCCCTCTCTCTCTCCTTCGCGCTCTCTCTCCCTCTCGCTCTCTCTCCTTCGCACTCTCCTTTGCACTCTCCTTCGCACTCTCCTTCGCACTCTCCTTCGCACTCTCTCTCCCTCGCTCTCTCTCCTTCGCTCTCTCTCTCTCTCTCCTTCGCGCTCTCTCTCCCTCTCTCTCTCCTTCGCGCTCTCTCTCTCCCTCGCTCTCTCTCTCTCCCTCGCTCTCTCTCTCTCTCTCTCCTTCGCTCTCTCCTTCCCTCTCTCTCTCTCCTTCCCTCTCTCTCCTTTGCACTCTCTCATTTGCACTCTCTCCTTCTCTCTCTCATTTGCACTCTCTCCTTCTCTCTCTCCTTCTCTCTCTCCTTCGCTCTCTCCTTCGCTCTCTCCTTCGCGCTCTCTCCTTCGCGCTCTCTCCTTCGCGCTCTCTCCTTCGCGCTCTCTCCTTCGCGCTCTCTCCTTCGCGCTCTCTCCTTCGCGCTCTCTCCTTCGCGCTCTCTTTCGCGCTCTCTCCTTCGCTCTCTCTCCTTCGCTCTCTCTCCTTCGCGCTCTCTCCTTCGCGCTCTCTCCCTCGCTCTCTCTCCCTCGCTCTCTCTCCTTCGCTCTCTCTCCCTCTCTCTCTCCTTCGCGCTCTCTCTCTCTCTCTACTTCTCTCTCTCCTTCGCACTCTCCTTCGCACTCTCCTTCGCACTCTCCTTCGCACTCTCCTTCGCACTCTCCTTCGCACTCTCCTTCGCACTCTCCTTCGCACTCTCCTTCGCACTCTCCTTCGCACTCTCCTTCGCACTCTCCTTCGCACTCTCCTTCGCACTCTCTCTCCCTCGCTCTCTCTCCTTCGCTCTCTCTCCTTCGCTCTCTCTCTCTCTCTCCTTCGCGCTCTCTCTCCCTCTCCTTCGCGCTCTCTCTCCCTCTCTCTCTCCTTCGCGCTCTCTCTCCCTCTCGCTCTCTCTCCTTCGCTCTCTCTCCTTCGCGCTCTCTCTCCCTCTCTCTCTCCTTCGCACTCTCTCTCCCTCGCTCTCTCTCCTTCGCTCTCTCTCCTTCGCTCTCTCTCCTTCGCTCTCTCTCTCTCTCTCCTTCGCGCTCTCTCTCCCTCTCTCTCTCCTTCGCACTCTCTCTCCCTCGCTCTCTCTCCTTCGCTCTCTCTCCTTCGCTCTCTCTCTCTCTCTCCTTCGCGCTCTCTCTCCCTCTCTCTCTCCTTCGCTCTCTCTCTCTGTCTCTCTCTCTCCTTCGCGCTCTCTCTCCCTCTCGCTCTCTCTCTCTCCTTCGCGCTCTCTCTCCTTCGCTCTCTCTCTCCCTCTCTCTCCTTCGCTCTCCCTCCCTCCCTCCTTCATTCTTCCCCGCTCTGCCAACTCAGCACTCTCTGCCATGGAAAACAGAAAGAGAATCCAGCAGGTAGAAAGAGGAGCAACGAAGTACATCACGCTGCCCTGGTTCAGACCAGGCTATCTGACTAGTGTCCTGTTCAGGGGGTGTACTGTACATCAAGCTGCCCTGGCTCAGACAAGACAACAGGAGATAGACTAGTGTCCAGTCCAGGAGATAGACTAGTGTCCTGCTACAGCAAGAGGAGAGAGACTCCTGCTCTACGGAACGTTCTGGCTCAGACAGGGCTAACTACTACAGAAACAGGAGAGACTCCTGCTCTACAGGTATGTGACGTTCTGGCTCAGACAAGGCTAACTGCTACAGAAACAGGGGAGAGACTCCTGCTCTACGGGACGTTCTGGCTCAGACAAGGCTAACTACTACAGAAACAGGAGAGACTCCTGCTCTACGGTACGTTCTGGCTCAGACAGGGCTAACTACTACAGAAACAGGGGAGAGACTCCTGCTCTACGGTACGTTCTGGCTCAGACAAGGATAACTACTACAGAAACAGGAGAGACTCCTGCTCTACGGTACGTTCTGGCTCAGACAAGGCTAACTACTACAGAAACAGGAGAGAGACTCCTGCTCTACAGTACGTTCTGGCTCAGACAAGGCTAACTACTACAGAAACAGGAGAGACTCCTGCTCTACGGTACGTTCTGGCTCAGACAAGGATAACTACTACAGAAACAGGAGAGACTCCTGCTCTACGGTACGTTCTGGCTCAGACAAGGCTAACTACTACAGAAACAGGAGAGACTCCTGCTCTACGGTACGTTCTGGCTCAGACAAGGCTAACTACTACAGAAACAGGAGAGACTCCTGCTCTACGGGACGTTCTGGTTCAGACAAGGCTAACTACTACAGAAACAGGAGAGACTCCTGCTCTACGGGACGTTCTGGCTCAGACAGGGCTAACTACTACAGAAACAGGAGAGACTCCTGCTCTACGGTACGTTCTGGCTCAGACAGGGCTAACTACTACAGAAACAGTAGAGACTCCTGCTCTACGGGACGTTCTGGCTCAGACAAGGCTAACTACTACAGAAACAGGAGAGAGACTCCCGCTCTACAGGTATGTGACGTTCTGGCTCAGACAAGGCTAACTACTACAGAAACAGGAGAGACTCCTGCTCTACAGGTATGTGACGTTCTGGCTCAGACAGGGCTAACTACTACAGAAACAGGAGAGACTCCTGCTCTACGGTACGTTCTGGCTCAGACAGGGCTAACTACTACAGAAACAGGGGAGAGACTCCTGCTCTACAGGTATGTGACGTTCTGGCTCAGACAAGGCTAACTACTACAGAAACAGGAGAGACTCCTGCTCTACGGTACGTTCTGGCTCAGACAAGGCTAACTACTACAGAAACAGGAGAGAGACTCCTGCTCTACAGTACGTTCTGGCTCAGACAGGGCTAACTACTACAGAAACAGGAGAGAGACTCCCGCTCTACAGGTATGTGACGTTCTGGCTCAGACAAGGCTAACTACTACAGAAACAGGAGAGACTCCTGCTCTACGGGACGTTCTGGTTCAGACAAGGCTAACTACTACAGAAACAGGGGAGACTCCTGCTCTACGGTACGTTCTGGCTCTGACAAGGCTAACTACTACAGAAACAGGAGAGACTCCTGCTCTACGGGACGTTCTGGCTCAGACAGGGCTAACTACTACAGAAACAGGAGAGACTCCTGCTCTACGGTACGTTCTGGCTCAGACAGGGCTAACTACTACAGAAACAGTAGAGACTCCTGCTCTACGGGACGTTCTGGCTCAGACAAGGCTAACTACTACAGAAACAGGAGAGAGACTCCCGCTCTACAGGTATGTGACGTTCTGGCTCAGACAAGGCTAACTACTACAGAAACAGGAGAGACTCCTGCTCTACAGGTATGTGACGTTCTGGCTCAGACAAGGCTAACTACTACAGAAACAGGGGAGAGACTCCTGCTCTACAGGTATGTGACGTTCTGGCTCAGACAAGGCTAACTACTACAGAAACAGGAGAGACTCCTGCTCTACGGTACGTTCTGGCTCAGACAAGGCTAACTACTACAGAAACAGGAGAGAGACTCCTGCTCTACAGTACGTTCTGGCTCAGACAGGGCTAACTACTACAGAAACAGGAGAGAGACTCCCGCTCTACAGGTATGTGACGTTCTGGCTCAGACAAGGCTAACTACTACAGAAACAGGAGAGAGACTCCTGCTCTACGGGACGTTCTGGCTCAGACAGGGCTAACTACTACAGAAACAGGAGAGACTCCTGCTCTACGGTACGTTCTGGCTCAGACAGGGCTAACTACTACAGAAACAGGAGAGAGACTCCCGCTCTACAGGTATGTGACGTTCTGGCTCAGACAAGGCTAACTACTACAGAAACAGGAGAGAGACTCCTGCTCTACAGTACGTTCTGGCTCAGACAGGGCTAACTACTACAGAAACAGGAGAGAGACTCCCGCTCTACAGGTATGTGACGTTCTGGCTCAGACAAGGCTAACTACTACAGAAACAGGAGAGAGACTCCTGCTCTACGGGACGTTCTGGCTCAGACAAGGCTAACTACTACAGAAACAGGAGAGACTCCTGCTCTACGGTACGTTCTGGCTCAGACAGGGCTAACTACTACAGAAACAGGAGAGAGACTCCCGCTCTACAGGTATGTGACGTTCTGGCTCAGACAAGGATAACTACTACAGAAACAGGAGAGAGACTCCTGCTCTACGGGACGTTCTGGCTCAGACAAGGCTAACTACTACAGAAACAGGAGAGAGACTCCTGCTCTACGGGCCGTTCTGGCTCAGACAGGGCTAACTACTACAGAAACAGGAGAGACTCCTGCTCTACGGGACGTTCTGGCTCAGACAGGGCTAACTACTACAGAAACAGGAGAGAGACTTCTGCTCTACGGGACGTTCTGGCTCAGACAAGGCTAACTACTACAGAAACAGGAGAGACTCCTGCTCTACGGGACGTTCTGGCTCAGATAGGGCTAACTACTACAGAAACAGGAGAGACTCCTGCTCTACGGGACGTTCTGGCTCAGACAAGGCTAACTACTACAGAAACAGGAGAGAGACTCCTGCTCTACGGGACGTTCTGGCTCAGACAGCGCTAACTACTACAGAAACAGGAGAGAGACTCCTGCTCTACGGTACGTTCTGGCTCAGACAAGGCTAACTACTACAGAAACAGGAGAGACTCCTGCTCTACGGTACTTTCTGGCTCAGACAGGGCTAACTACTACAGAAACAGGAGACTCCTGCTCTACGGGACGTTCTGGCTCAGACAGGGCTAACTACTACAGAAACAGGAGAGACTCCTGCTCTACGGGCCGTTCTGGCTCAGACAAGGCTAACTACTACAGAAACAGGAGAGACTCCTGCTCTACGGGACGTTCTGGCTCAGACAAGGCTAACTACTACAGAAACAGGAGAGACTCCTGCTCTACGGGACGTTCTGGCTCAGACAAGGCTAACTACTACAGAAACAGGAGAGAGACTCCTGCTCTACGGGATGTTCTGGCTCAGACAGGGCTAACTACTACAGAAACAGGAGAGACTCCTGCTCTACGGTACGTTCTGGCTCAGACAAGGCTAACTACTACAGAAACAGGAGAGAGACTCCTGCTCTACGGGATGTTCTGGCTCAGACAGGGCTAACTACTACAGAAACAGGAGAGACTCCTGCTCTACGGGACGTTCTGGCTCAGACAAGGCTAACTACTACAGAAACAGGAGAGACTCCTGCTCTACAGGTATGTGACGTTCTGGCTCAGACAGGGCTAACTACTACAGAAACAGGAGAGACTCCTGCTCTACGGGACGTTCTGGCTCAGACAAGGCTAACTACTACAGAAACAGGAGAGACTCCTGCTCTACGGTACGTTCTGGCTCAGATAGGGCTAACTACTACAGAAACAGGAGAGACTCCTGCTCTACGGTACGTTCTGGCTCAGACAAGGCTAACTACTACAGAAACAGGAGAGAGACTCCTGCTCTACGGGACGTTCTGGATCAGACAGGGCTAACTACTACAGAAACAGGAGAGAGACTCCTGCTCTACGGTACGTTCTGGCTCAGACAAGGCTAACTACTACAGAAACAGGAGAGAGACTCCTGCTCTACGGGACGTTCTGGCTCAGACAGGGCTAACTACTACAGAAACAGGAGAGACTCCTGCTCTACGGTACGTTCTGGCTCAGACAGGGCTAACTACTACAGAAACAGGAGACTCCTGCTCTACGGTACGTTCTGGCTCAGACAGGGCTAACTACTACAGAAACAGGAGACTCCTGCTCTACGGTACGTTCTGGCTTAGACAGGGCTAACTACTACAGAAACAGGAGAGACTCCTGCTCTACGGTACGTTCTGGCTCAGACAGGGCTAACTACTACAGAAACAGGAGAGAGACTCCTGCTCTACAGGTATGTGACGTTCTGGCTCAGACAAGGCTAACTACTACAGAAACAGGAGAGACTCCTGCTCTACGGTACGTTCTGGCTCAGACAGGGCCTACTTACCCTCTGACTTGGTGTTGGCTGTAGAGGGGTCTGCGTCCGTGTCGTTGTAGTCGACAGGGAACGTTTCTTCAGTAGGCTCGGCAGTACTACCTGTAGGATTTACAAAGACCTGTTCACAACACCTCAGACCGAGTAACTGTAGTGAGAAAGTAGAGTCTATTCAAACTCTGTGCTGGGTTTAATAAAGGTCCAGTTGTCCACAGTTCACAATGTCTAAAAACAAATATCCATGCAGCCCAGCAAACCAACACTGCTTCTGTGAGAGTTCCCAGAACATTCGTTAGGTTGCAGACAATGTTCTCATAACACAAAAAACTGATAATACAATGTTTATATAAAACATTCACCTAATGTTGCAAGAACGTTCTCAGAACACATTTAGTCTGTTCTTATTAGGTTCTCAGAATGTTTCATTAAGTTGTGGGAACAGTCTGGTGGGAACATTGTGGGAACAGTCTGGTGGGAACATTGTGGGGACAGTCTGGTGGGAACATTGTGTGGACAGTCTGGTGGGAACATTGTGGGAACAGTCTGGTGGGAACATTGTGGGAACAGTCTGGTGGGAACATTGTGGGGACAGTCTGGTGGGAACATTGTGGGAACAGTCTGGTGGGAACATTGTGGGAACAGTCTGGTGGGAACATTGTGGGAACAGTCTGGTGGGAACATTGTGGGAACAGTCTGGTGGGAACATTCTGGGGACAGTCTAGTGGGAACATTGTGGGGACAGTCTGGTGGGAACATTGTGGGGACAGTCTGGTGGGAACATTGTGGGGACAGTCTGGTGGGAACATTGTGGGAACAGTCTTGTGGGAACATTGTGTGGACAGTCTGGTGGGAACATTGTGGGAACAGTCTAGTGGGAACATTGTGGGAACAGTCTGGTGGGAACATTGTGGGAACAGTCTGGTGGGAACATTGTGGGGACAGTCTGGTGGGAACATTGTGGGGACAGTCTGGTGGGAACATTGTGGGGACAGTCTGGTGGGAACATTGTGGGGACAGTCTGGTGGGAACATTGTGGGGACAGTCTGGTGGGAACATTGTGGGAACAGTCTGGTGGGAACATTGTGGGGACAGTCTGGTGGGAACATTGTGGGAACAGTCTGGTGGGAACATTGTGGGAACAGTCTGGTGGGAACATTGTGGGAACAGTCTGGTGGGAACATTGTGGGGACAGTCTGGTGGGAACATTGTGGGAACAGTCTGGTGGGAACATTGTGGGGACAGTCTGGTGGGAACATTGTGGGAACAGTCTGGTGGGAACATTGTGGGAACAGTCTGGTGGGAACATTGTGGGAACAGTCTGGTGGGAACATTGTGGGAACAGTCTGGTGGGAACATTGTGGGGACAGTCTGGTGGGAACATTGTGGGGACAGTCTGGTGGGAACATTGTGGGAACAGTCTGGTGGGAACATTGTGGGAACAGTCTGGTGGGAACATTGTGGGAACAGTCTGGTGGGAACATTGTGGGAACAGTCTGGTGGGAACATTGTGGGAACAGTCTGGTGGGAACATTGTGGGAACAGTCTGGTGGGAACATTGTGGGAACAGTCTGGTGGGAACATTCTGGGGACAGTCTAGTGGGAACATTGTGGGGACAGTCTGGTGGGAACATTGTGGGGACAGTCTGGTGGGAACATTGTGGGGACAGTCTGGTGGGAACATTGTGGGAACAGTCTTGTGGGAACATTGTGTGGACAGTCTGGTGGGAACATTGTGGGAACAGTCTAGTGGGAACATTGTGGGAACAGTCTGGTGGGAACATTGTGGGAACAGTCTGGTGGGAACATTGTGGGGACAGTCTGGTGGGAACATTGTGGGGACAGTCTGGTGGGAACATTGTGGGGACAGTCTGGTGGGAACATTGTGGGGACAGTCTGGTGGGAACATTGTGGGGACAGTCTGGTGGGAACATTGTGGGAACAGTCTGGTGGGAACATTGTGGGGACAGTCTGGTGGGAACATTGTGGGAACAGTCTGGTGGGAACATTGTGGGAACAGTCTGGTGGGAACATTGTGGGAACAGTCTGGTGGGAACATTGTGGGGACAGTCTGGTGGGAACATTGTGGGAACAGTCTGGTGGGAACATTGTGGGGACAGTCTGGTGGGAACATTGTGGGAACAGTCTGGTGGGAACATTGTGGGAACAGTCTGGTGGGAACATTGTGGGAACAGTCTGGTGGGAACATTGTGGGAACAGTCTGGTGGGAACATTGTGGGGACAGTCTGGTGGGAACATTGTGGGGACAGTCTGGTGGGAACATTGTGGGAACAGTCTGGTGGGAACATTGTGGGAACAGTCTGGTGGGAACATTGTGGGAACAGTCTGGTGGGAACATTGTGGGAACAGTCTGGTGGGAACATTGTGGGAACAGTCTGGTGGGAACATTGTGGGAACAGTCTGGTGGGAACATTGTGGGAACAGTCTGGTGGGAACATTGTGGGAACAGTCTGGTGGGAACATTGTGGGAACAGTCTGGTGGGAACATTGTGGGGACAGTCTGGTGGGAACATTGTGGGAACAGTCTGGTGGGAACATTGTGGGAACAGTCTGGTGGGAACATTGTGGGAACAGTCTGGTGGGAACATTGTGGGAACAGTCTGGTGGGAACATTGTGGGAACATCACAAAAGATCAACTGTCCAGTTGTGTGGATGATTATACAATCTTTATTTTAGGGTCCAAAAAACATTCAACTGATGTTAGAAGAACGTTCCCAAAACATATGTTTTACGTTCTTTAGATATTCCTAAAACATTTATTGGCAGCTTCATTAAATAGTACCCGCAAAACACCAGTCTCAACGTCAACAGTGAACAGGCGACTCCGGGATGCTGGCCTTCTAGGCAGAGTTGCAAAGAAAAAGCCATATCTCAGACTGGCCAATAAAAAGAAGAGATTAAGATGGGCAAAAGAACACAGACACTGGACAGAGGAACTCTGCCTAGAAGGCCAGCATCCCGGAGTCGCCTTTTCACTGTTGATGTTGAGACTGGTGTTTTGCGGGTACTATTTAATGAAGCTGCCAGTTGAGGACTTGTCCTCATGTACTTGTCCTCTTAATCAGTTGTGCACCGGGGCCTCCCACTCCTCTTTCTATTCTGGTTAGAGACAGTTTGCGCTGTTCTGTGAAGGGAGTAGTACACAGCATTGTACGAGATCTTCAGTTTCTCTATATACATCAGTCTCTCTCTATACATCAGTCTCTATATACATCAGTCGCTATATACTTCAGTCTCTCTATAAATCAGTCTCTATATACTTCAGTCTCTCTATAAATCAGTCTCTCTATATACATCAGTCTCTCTATATACATCAGTCTCTCTATATACATCAGTCTCTCTATACATCAGTCTCTCTATACATCAGTCTCTATATATACTCAGTCTCTCTATACATCAGTCTCTATATACATCAGTCTCTCTATCAACCTCTTGCATTTCTCGCATGGAATAGCCTTCATTACTTCATTACAAGAATAGACTGATGAGTTCAGAAGAAAGTTATTTGTTTCTGGACATTTTGAGCTTGTAATCGAACCCACACATGTTGATGCTCTGGATTAACTGAGCTGGTCTTGGGTCATTGATAAGTCATTGTTTCAACTCAGCCTTGAAATGCGTGGACAGAGTCCTGGAGCCAATATGATTTGCATGGACTCAGTCATTCCTGTAGAGTATCTTCTGTTTCCAGAAGGTGTCAAAGTTATCAATAAAAGTGACTCCAGCAGAGGTACAGTAGTCTTTCAGCCAGATGTGTAATGCCAGCTGTCTGCTGTATCGTTCACACCCGCGGCCCAACGATGGAACTGGACCTGAAAGTCTGTTTTTTGGAGTCTTTCAATGCTAAAATCAGTTCGTTCAAATTAATTTTAAGATGTTCCGAGCGAGCTCTCATGCTGTCGTTTAACCCCACATGGACTACGACAGTGTCAGCTCCCGCCATCTGTGGTAGAACAGTAGGAAGCAGCCTTGTGATGTCCTGTACTCCTGGGTAGAACAGTAGGAAGCAGCCTTGTGATGTCCTGTACTCCTGGGTAGAACAGTAGGAAGCAGCCTTGTGATGTCCTGTACTCCTGGGTAGAACAGTAGGAAGCAGCCTTGTGATGTCCTGTACTCCTGGGTAGAACAGTAGGAAGCAGCCTTGTGATGTCCTGTACTCCTGGGTAGAACAGTAGGAAGCAGCCTTGTGATGTCCTGTACTCCTGGGTAGAACAGTAGGAAGCAGCCTTGTGATGTCCTGTACTCCTGGGTAGAACAGTAGGAAGCAGCCTTGTGATGTCCTGTACTCCTGGGTAGAACAGTAGGAAGCAGCCTTGTGATGTCCTGTACTCCTGGGTAGAACAGTAGGAAGCAGCCTTGTGATGTCCTGTACTCCTGGGTAGAACAGTAGGAAGCAGCCTTGTGATGTCCTGTACTCCTGGGTAGAACAGTAGGAAGCAGCCTTGTGATGTCCTGTACTCCTGGGTAGAACAGTAGGAAGCAGCCTTGTGATGTCCTGTACTCCTGGGTAGAACAGTAGGAATCAGTCTTGTGATGTCCTGTACTCCTGGGTAGAACAGTAGGAAGCAGCCTTGTGATGTCCTGTACTCCTGGGTAGAACAGTAGGAAGCAGCCTTGTGATGTCCTGTACTCCTGGGTAGAACAGTAGGAAGCAGCCTTGTGATGTCCTGTACTCCTGGGTAGAACAGTAGGAAGCAGCCTTGTGATGTCCTGTACTCCTGGGTAGAACAGTAGGAAGCAGCCTTGTGATGTCCTGTACTCCTGGGTAGAACAGTAGGAAGCAGCCTTGTGATGTCCTGTACTCCTGGGTAGAACAGTAGGAAGCAGCCTTGTGATGTCCTGTACTCCTGGGTAGAACAGTAGGAAGCAGCCTTGTGATGTCCTGTACTCCTGGGTAGAACAGTAGGAAGCAGCCTTGTGATGTCCTGTACTCCTGGGTAGAACAGTAGGAAGCAGCCTTGTGATGTCCTGTACTCCTGGGTAGAACAGTAGGAAGCAGCCTTGTGATGTCCTGTACTCCTGGGTAGAACAGTAGGAAGCAGCCTTGTGATGTCCTGTACTCCTGGGTAGAACAGTAGGAAGCAGCCTTGTGATGTCCTGTACTCCTGGGTAGAACAGTAGGAAGCAGCCTTGTGATGTCCTGTACTCCTGGGTAGAACAGTAGGAAGCAGCCTTGTGATGTCCTGTACTCCTGGGTAGAACAGTAGGAAGCAGCCTTGTGATGTCCTGTACTCCTGGGTAGAACAGTAGGAAGCAGCCTTGTGATGTCCTGTACTCCTGGGTAGAACAGTAGGAAGCAGCCTTGTGATGTCCTGTACTCCTGGGTAGAACAGTAGGAAGCAGCCTTGTGATGTCCTGTACTCCTGGGTAGAACAGTAGGAAGCAGCCTTGTGATGTCCTGTACTCCTGGGTAGAACAGTAGGAAGCAGCCTTGTGATGTCCTGTACTCCTGGGTAGAACAGTAGGAAGCAGCCTTGTGATGTCCTGTACTCCTGGGTAGAACAGTAGGAAGCAGCCTTGTGATGTCCTGTACTCCTGGGTAGAACAGTAGGAAGCAGCCTTGTGATGTCCTGTACTCCTGGGTAGAACAGTAGGAAGCAGCCTTGTGATGTCCTGTACTCCTGGGTAGAAAAGTAGGAAGCAGTCTTGTGATGTCCTGTACTCCTGGGTAGAACAGTAGGAAGCAGCCTTGTGATGTCCTGTACTCCTGGGTAGAACAGTAGGAAGCAGTCTTGTGATGTCCTGTACTCCTGGGTAGAACAGTAGGAAGCAGTCTTGTGATGTCCTGTACTCCTGGGTAGAACAGTAGGAAGCAGCCTTGTGATGTCCTGTACTCCTGGGTAGAACAGTAGGAAGCAGCCTTGTGATGTCCTGTACTCCTGGGTAGAACAGTAGGAAGCAGCCTTGTGATGTCCTGTACTCCTGGGTAGAACAGTAGGAAGCAGCCTTGTGATGTCCTGTACTCCTGGGTAGAACAGTAGGAAGCAGCCTTGTGATGTCCTGTACTCCTGGGTAGAACAGTAGGAAGCAGCCTTGTGATGTCCTGTACTCCTGGGTAGAACAGTAGGAAGCAGCCTTGTGATGTCCTGTACTCCTGGGTAGAACAGTAGGAAGCAGCCTTGTGATGTCCTGTACTCCTGGGTAGAACAGTAGGAAGCAGCCTTGTGATGTCCTGTACTCCTGGGTAGAACAGTAGGAAGCAGCCTTGTGATGTCCTGTACTCCTGGGTAGAACAGTAGGAAGCAGCCTTGTGATGTCCTGTACTCCTGGGTAGAACAGTAGGAAGCAGTCTTGTGATGTCCTGTACTCCTGGGTAGAACAGTAGGAAGCAGCCTTGTGATGTCCTGTACTCCTGGGTAGAACAGTAGGAAGCAGTCTTGTGATGTCCTGTACTCCTGGGTAGAACAGTAGGAAGCAGCCTTGTGATGTCCTGTACTCCTGGGTAGAACAGTAGGTAGCAGCCTTGTGATGTCCTGTACTCCTGGGTAGAACAGTAGGAAGCAGCCTTGTGATGTCCTGTACTCCTGGGTAGAACAGTAGGAAGCAGTCTTGTGATGTCCTGTACTCCTGGGTAGAACAGTAGGAAGCAGCCTTGTGATGTCCTGTACTCCTGGGTAGAACAGTAGGAAGCAGTCTTGTGATGTCCTGTACTCCTGGGTAGAACAGTAGGAAGCAGCCTTGTGATGTCCTGTACTCGTGTTCCTGGGTAGAACAGTAGGAAGCAGTCTTGTGATGTCCTGTACTCCTGGGTAGAACAGTAGGAAGCAGCCTTGTGATGTCCTGTACTCCTGGGTAGAACAGTAGGAAGCAGCCTTGTGATGTCCTGTACTCCTGGGTAGAACAGTAGGAAGCAGCCTTGTGATGTCCTGTACTCCTGGGTAGAACAGTAGGAAGCAGCCTTGTGATGTCCTGTACTCCTGGGTAGAACAGTAGGAAGCAGCCTTGTGATGTCCTGTACTCCTAGGTAGAACAGTAGGAAGCAGCCTTGTGATGTCCTGTACTCCTGGGTAGAACAGTAGGAAGCAGTCTTGTGATGTCCTGTACTCCTGGGTAGAACAGTAGGAAGCAGCCTTGTGATGTCCTGTACTCCTGGGTAGAACAGTAGGAAGCAGCCTTGTGATGTCCTGTACTCCTGGGTAGAACAGTAGGAAGCAGCCTTGTGATGTCCTGTACTCCTGGGTAGAACAGTAGGAAGCAGCCTTGTGATGTCCTGTACTCCTGGGTAGAACAGTAGGAAGCAGCCTTGTGATGTCCTGTACTCCTGGGTAGAACAGTAGGAAGCAGCCTTGTGATGTCCTGTACTCCTGGGTAGAACAGTAGGAAGCAGCCTTGTGATGTCCTGTACTCCTGGGTAGAACAGTAGGAAGCAGCCTTGTGATGTCCTGTACTCCTGGGTAGAACAGTAGGAAGCAGCCTTGTGATGTCCTGTACTCCTGGGTAGAACAGTAGGAAGCAGCCTTGTGATGTCCTGTACTCCTGGGTAGAACAGTAGGAAGCAGCCTTGTGATGTCCTGTACTCCTGGGTAGAACAGTAGGAAGCAGCCTTGTGATGTCCTGTACTCCTGGGTAGAACAGTAGGAAGCAGCCTTGTGATGTCCTGTACTCCTGGGTAGAACAGTAGGAAGCAGCCTTGTGATGTCCTGTACTCCTGGGTAGAACAGTAGGAAGCAGCCTTGTGATGTCCTGTACTCCTGGGTAGAACAGTAGGAAGCAGCCTTGTGATGTCCTGTACTCCTGGGTAGAACAGTAGGAAGCAGCCTTGTGATGTCCTGTACTCCTGGGTAGAACAGTAGGAAGCAGCCTTGTGATGTCCTGTACTCCTGGGTAGAACAGTAGGAAGCAGCCTTGTGATGTCCTGTACTCCTGGGTAGAACAGTAGGAAGCAGCCTTGTGATGTCCTGTACTCCTGGGTAGAACAGTAGGAAGCAGCCTTGTGATGTCCTGTACTCCTGGGTAGAACAGTAGGAAGCAGCCTTGTGATGTCCTGTACTCCTGGGTAGAACAGTAGGAAGCAGCCTTGTGATGTCCTGTACTCCTGGGTAGAACAGTAGGAAGCAGTCTTGTGATGTCCTGTACTCCTGGGTAGAACAGTAGGAAGCAGCCTTGTGATGTCCTGTACTCCTGGGTAGAACAGTAGGAAGCAGCCTTGTGATGTCCTGTACTCCTGGGTAGAACAGTAGGAAGCAGCCTTGTGATGTCCTGTACTCCTGGGTAGAACAGTAGGAAGCAGCCTTGTGATGTCCTGTACTCCTGGGTAGAACAGTAGGAAGCAGTCTTGTGATGTCCTGTACTCCTGGGTAGAACAGTAGGAAGCAGCCTTGTGATGTCCTGTACTCCTGGGTAGAACAGTAGGAAGCAGCCTTGTGATGTCCTGTACTCCTGGGTAGAACAGTAGGAAGCAGCCTTGTGATGTCCTGTACTCCTGGGTAGAACAGTAGGAAGCAGCCTTGTGATGTCCTGTACTCCTGGGTAGAACAGTAGGAAGCAGCATTGTGATGTCCTGTACTCCTGGGTAGAACAGTAGGAAGCAGCCTTGTGATGTCCTGTACTCCTGGGTAGAACAGTAGGAAGCAGCCTTGTGATGTCCTGTACTCCTGGGTAGAACAGTAGGAAGCAGCCTTGTGATGTCCTGTACTCCTGGGTAGAACAGTAGGAAGCAGCCTTGTGATGTCCTGTACTCCTGGGTAGAACAGTAGGAAGCAGCCTTGTGATGTCCTGTACTCCTGGGTAGAACAGTAGGAAGCAGCCTTGTGATGTCCTGTACTCCTGGGTAGAACAGTAGGAAGCAGCCTTGTGATGTCCTGTACTCCTGGGTAGAACAGTAGGAAGCAGCCTTGTGATGTCCTGTACTCCTGGGTAGAACAGTAGGAAGCAGCCTTGTGATGTCCTGTACTCCTGGGTAGAACAGTAGGAAGCAGCCTTGTGATGTCCTGTACTCCTGGGTAGAACAGTAGGAAGCAGCCTTGTGATGTCCTGTACTCCTGGGTAGAACAGTAGGAAGCAGCCTTGTGGTATCCTGTCCTCATGCTCCTGGGTAGAACAGGGTTTTCGCCTTGGGGACCGAGATGTTTCTCACCATAGAGCTGCCTATGATGACAGCTGGTGATGTTGAATGGGCCGGTCTCTCAGGCAGCCTCACAGTCTGGTGAGGGTGGGACCTCCGAGGATCTGAACCCAAGGTAGAAGCCACCGTAGAGGGAGACAGAGCCGCCGAGAACGAAGACGCAGGTACCTCCGGATCCGATCTTGAATGGTAAGCCTCCAAGTAAGAAGGCACCGGAACCTCTGGATCCAGGGCGGCAAAGCCGTTTCTGGTCTATGTCAGACTCAACATCTCCAAGGAGACCCCCGTTGCCAGAGGACGCTTTCTTCGACTTCCACGGAGATTGACGCATCTCCATAGCTGGTTGGTCGAGATCAGCTCTGTTCTCCAGGGAAGGGGGAGACCCCTCCGGGGATGGAACCCTGTTGAGCACCGGCAGGATGTGGAGAGCCGACACGGCGGTGAAACGTCCACCAGACCAGATCGACGTCCGACTACTGGGGTGGAAGAAAAACAAAACGTATGCGGGCGTGGATTCCCCAGTAGCTTGTGTAGGTGAGCTACCTGCTTGCTAAGAGTAGACCCGTCGCCCCTGTAGTCCTCCGCAACCAAGCAGTTGTTACATTGAAAGTCAGCGCGGTCTACATTGTCCCGGAACAAAGCAAATTAAACACAGCTCCTGCAGCGCTGGAAACATTCAGTAGCGACCTCCATTTGAGGCCGCCGAGCCAGCTAGGCTAGCTGTGCTTCCATGTCTCTCCTCCTATGTGGAATCTGGCAGGATCCCGGGACAAACAGCAGCATTCACGGTAATTTAGCCCAACAGAGTCGCAGGATCCCGGGACAAACAGCAGCATTCACGGTAATTTAGCCCAACAGAGTCGCAGGATCCCGGGACAAACAGCAGCATTCACAGCATTTAGCCCAAAAGAGGCTCAGGATCCAAAATAAAATACAAGTAGATAAAAACACTGTCAGCTTTACAAAAATAATAAACCGAGGTCTCTCGTTCAGCTTTCGGAGTTTCAACAGTGTTCAACAACAAACAAACGTTGCGCTCAGATGACGTCAGTATTAGCATCGCAGTGAAACACCAGAAGAAGAAACAACATTAGCAGCCTGATGCAATATTAGTTTCACAAACTATTCTGCCTATTAATCATTACTAAACGGTAAAATAGCTTAGCTATCCTAAACGATGGTAGCCTGTATCAAGCTTACCTGACGTTTTGGTATTTGGTATTTACTAGGATCCCCATTAGCCGGCTGCAAAAGCATCAACTACTCTTCCTGGGGTCATGAAACATGAAACATGACATAATACATAGTACAGAACATTACTGGTCAAGGACTGATCTACATACATTTCAAATGTCACACATAGTCTACATATCAGTGTCATGTCCACAACGATGGAGCAGCAGACCAAGCAATATGTGAGAGGATTCATTCATTAACAGGTAATAAGGAGATGGATTCTATTACTTGTTTACTTGTTATTGGTGATATTTCCATGTTGGGATAGTTGTTCACTGAATTGCTATCACTAGTTCCTCTACAATGTAAACAAACGTCTCGTGCTTGGTGGAATGCGCTATCAAGTGATACTGCCAGCTAGGCAGCAATCAGCTAGGCCTTTGGATTGGGACACAGCCAAAGTCATTTGGAGAGCCACTGGGCAGCAGTACGCAATGTACCCTGGACTGAACAGGCAGAAAAATAGGAGAAAATGTGGTGGACCCTTTGTTAAATTACAAATGTCTCCAGGTATGACTATCGTAAAAAAAATATGATCGCTAACTAGGTTTCCATAGTAAAGAATGTGCATAAAGAATATCCCCACAATGTTCCCACAACTTAATGAAACATTCTGAGAACCTAATAAGAACAGACTGAATGTGTTCTGAGAACCTAATAAGAACAGACTGAATGTGTTCTGAGAACCTAATAAGAACAGACTAAATGTGTTCTGAGAACCTAATAAGAACAGACTGAATGTGTTCTGAGAACCTAATAAGAACAGACTAAATGTGTTCTGAGAACCTAATAAGAACAGACTGAATGTGTTCTGAGAACCTAATAAGAACAGACTAAATGTGTTCTGAGAACCTAATAAGAACAGACTGAATGTGTTCTGAGAACGTTCTTGCAACATTAGGTGAATGTTTTATATAAACATTGTATCATCATCAGCATGACTGGACAGTTTTTATGTTGTAAGAACTTTGTCTGCAACCTAACGAATGTTCTGGGAACTTTCATAGAGACTATTTAGGTTTGCTCACATTCTGGTGAACATTAGGAAATCATTACAAGGATCTTTTTTTCTATATATACAGTATATGTGATCAAAAACATTATTTTAATGTTTTTGGGATGTTATCCCTCTAATGTTAGATAAAACCCTAACTATCACTTAATGGGAATCTTAGCTAATGTTCTGGGAATGTTCCAGGTTTGCTGGGAAGGTCCTGATCTAAAGTAGTGCACTATATATAGGGAATAGGGTGCCATTTGGGACAGACTTGTATTCTCACCGCTCCATGGACCAGCCTGCAGCAGGGGGCTCCAGTCACTCCACTGGCTGTCTGGGTTGATTTCGTCCTGGGCTCTCACCTGCAGCTGGTGGGCGTGGCCTGCTAGGGCATCAGTTATCAACAGGGGGCTGGTTTTAGACTCCACCTGGAGGGGGAAGAGAAGGAGTGGAGAGAGCAGAGAAGGATAGAGATATAAGGGGAGGGGGTGAGATAGATGTATAGGGGGAGGGGGGCGAGAAGGAGTGGAGAGAGCAGAGAGGGATAGAGATATAAGGGGAGGGGGTGAGATAGAGATATGGGGGGGGGGGGGGGTGAGATAGATGTATAGGGGGAGGGGGTGAGATAGATGTATATGGGGAGGGGGTGTGATAGATGTATAGGGGGAGGGGGTGAGATAGAGATATAAGGGGAGGGGTGAGATGGAGATATAAGGGGAGGGGGTGAGATAGATGTATAGGGGAGGGGGTGAGATAGAGATATAGGGGGAGGGGGTGAGATAGAGATATAAGGGGAGGGGTAAGATGGAGATATAAGGGGAGGGGGTGAGATAGAGATATAGGGGGAGGGGGTGAGATAGAGATATAAGGGGAGGGGTGAGATGGAGATATAAGGGGAGGGGGTGAGATAGATGTATAGGGGGAGGGGGTGAGATAGATGTATAGGGGGAGGGGGTGAGATAGAGATATAAGGGGAGGGGTGAGATAGAGATATAGGGGGAGGGGGTGAGATAGATGTATAGGGGAGGGGGTGAGATGGAGATATAAGGGGGAGGGGGTGAGATGGAGATATAGGGGGAGGGGGTGAGATAGATGTATAGGGGTAGGGGGTGAGATAGAGATATAGGGGAGGGGGTGAGATGGAGATATAGGGGAAGGGGGTGAGAGAGATATAGGGTGAGGGGGTGAGATGGAGATATAGGGGGAGGGGGTGAGATGGAGATATAGGGGGAGGGGGTGAGATAGATGTATAGGGGGAGGGGGTGAGATAGATGTATAGGGGAGGGGGTGAGATAGAGATATAGGGGGAGGGGGTGAGATGGAGATATAGGGGGAGGGGGTGAGATAGAGATATAGGGGGAGGGGGTGAGATGGAGATATAGGGGAAGGGGGTGAGAAAGAGATATAGGGGGAGGGTGAGATAGAGATATAGGGGGAGGGGGTGAGACAGAGATATAGGGGGAGGGACAGGGGTGAGATAGAGATATAGGGGGAAGGAGAGGTAGTATGATGAATAGAGGAACTAACGGTAGACCAGATGCTGGATCCTACAGGACGGTAGCGGAGCTGGAAACGGAGGGGGAAGGAGAGGTAGTATGATGAATAGAGGAACTAACGGTAGACCAGATGCTGGATCCTACAGGACGGTAGCGGAGCTGGAAACGGAGGGGGAAGGAGAGGTAGTATGATGAATAGAGGAACTAACGGTAGACCAGATGCTGGATCCTACAGGACGGTAGCGGAGCTGGAAACGGAGAGGGAAGGAGAGGTAGTATGATGAATAGAGGAACTAACGGTAGACCAGATGCTGGATCCTACAGGACGGTAGCGGAGCTGGAAACGGAGGGGGAAGGAGAGGTAGTATGATGAATAGAGGAACTAACGGTAGACCAGATGCTGGATCCTACAGGACGGTAGCGGAGCTGGAAACGGAGGGGGAAGGAGAGGTAGTATGATGAATAGAGGAACTAACGGTAGACCAGATGCTGGATCCTACAGGACGGTAGCGGAGCTGGAAACGGAGGGGGAAGGAGAGGTAGTATGATGAATAGAGGAACTAACGGTAGACCAGATGCTGGATCCTACAGGACGGTAGCGTAGCTGGAAACGGAGGGGGAAGGGCACAGCGTCGTGGAGCCAGGAAGCAGGGTACGTCCAGTACACCTGCAGCCTCATGGGATATCCCACCATCCCCACTGCTGTTACTGCCTCTGGGGGGTCTGGCTGCACTGTAGACACACACAGAGGGGGGGTGAGGAATCATTTAACCAACACTGGGTAGGTACAGATAGGTAAAGACAGATAAAGACAGACAGGTACAGACAGACAGACAAGCAGACAGCCAGGGAAAGACAGAAAGGTACATATAGGTAATGACAGATGGGTACAGACAGGTAAAGACAGACAGGTACAGACAGACAGGTAAAGACAGATAGGTGCAGACAGGTACAGACAGACAGGTAAAGACAGACGGGTACAGACAGACAGGTAAAGACATACACGTGCAGACAGGTACAGACAGACAGGTAAAGACAGGTAAAGACAGACAGCTACAGACAGACAGGTAAAGACAGATAGGTGCAGACAGGTAAAGACAGGTACAGACAGACAGGTACAGACAGGTACAGACAGACAGGTACAGACAGGTAAAGACAGATAGGTGCAGACAGGTAAAGACAGGTACAGACAGGTAAAGACAGATAGGTGCAGACAGGTACATACAGGTAAAGACAGACAGGTGCAGACAGGTAAAGACAGGTACAGACAGGTAAAGACAGATAGGTGCAGACAGGTACAGACAGGTAAAGACAGATAGGTGCAGACAGGTACAGACAGACAGGTAAAGACAGACAGGTACAGACAGACAGGTAAAGACAGATAGGTGCAGACAGGTAAAGACAGATAGGTAAAGACAGACAGGTACAGACAGACAGGTAAAGACAGATAGGTACAGACAGGTAAAGACAGATAGGTACAGACAGGTAAAGACAGATAGGTGCAGACAGGTACAGACAGACAGGTAAAGACAGACAGGTACAGACAGACAGGTAAAGACAGATAGGTGCAGACAGGTAAAGACAGATAGGTGCAGACAGGTAAAGACAGGTACAGACAGGTAAAGACAGATAGGTGCAGACAGGTACAGACAGGTAAAGACAGACAGGTGCAGACAGGTAAAGACAGGTACAGACAGGTAAAGACAGATAGGTGCAGACAGACAGGTACAGACAGGTAAAGGCAGATAGGTGCAGACAGGTACAGACAGAAAGGTAAAGACAGACAGGTACAGACAGACAGGTAAAGACAGATAGGTGCAGACAGGTAAAGACAGATAGGTAAAGACAGACAGGTACAGACAGACAGGTGCAGACAGACAGCTACAGACAGACAGACACAGACACACAGTATCCAGATGAGGTAGTGACCTACAGAGCTCATGGAATTTGGTCCAGAAGGGTAAAGACAGACAGGTAAAGACAGATAGGTGCAGACAGGTACAGACAGAGAGGTAAAGACAGACGGGTACAGACAGACAGGTAAAGACAGACAGGTACAGACAGGTAAAGACAGACGGGTAAAGACAGACAGACACAGACACACAGTGTCCAGATGAGGTAGTGACCTACAGAGCTCATGGAACTTGGTCCAGAAGGGTAAAGACAGACAGGTAAAGACAGATAGGTGCAGACAGGTACAGACAGACAGGTAAAGACAGGTAAAGACAGACAGACAGACACAGGCACACCGTGTCCAGATGAGGTAGTGACCTACAGAGCTCATGGAACTTGGTCCAGAAGGGTAAAGACAGACAGGTAAAGACAGACAGGTACAGACAGACAGGTACAGACAGACAGGTACAGACAGACAGGTAAAGACAGGTAAAGACAGACAGACACAGACACACCGTGTCCAGATGAGGTAGTGACCTACAGAGCTCATGGAATTTGACCATCAGGATGGTGGTCTGTGAGCCCAGAGGGTTGGTCTCTGTGATGTTGATGTTATGGTAGTGTTGCCACATGGTCGGGTCTGTGATGGTGCACTGCTTCTGGGGAGGGGACGACACCACACACATCCTCACCTGGCTCTTATTACCCCTGGAGGGGGGGGGGGGGGGGGGGGGGGGGGGGGTAGAGGACAGGAGAGGAGAGGGAGAGAGGGAGAGAGGGAGAGAGGGAGACCTTCACTATCAACATCATTATATCTGTGTACCAACAGCTGGTAGGGAGAGGAGAGGACGGGAGGCTCACCTGTAAGAGGTGTGGTACTGGGCAGGCAGGAGGGTCTTCACAGACTCCACCCATGAACACAATACCAGGCTGTGATTGGACACACGACAGGAAACATTGAGCAGCCCGGGGGGATCTGAGGAAGAAGAGAGGAGAAATTATGATCACATGATCAACAGCACAATATATACAAGCTTTATCTCAGTGTGTGAGGGACTGCAGCCCTCCCCAGGTATCCCTTCTAAGGAATGATTCAGATTTAGGTCACAGCCTCAGTCTACGAAGGGAGGAGAAGGGAGACTTACGCCCCAGCCTGAGTCTGGTTGTCCTGATGAGTCGTCCCCGGTCGTCATGGCAGCTGTAGTTTCCCTCGGCAGCGCGGTCGGCCTGGAGGAGAACCAGATGACCATCTGATGTCACTCGGTGATGCCATGGTAACATGGAACTCCTGTTCAGACGCCACTTCACTGATGTCCTGCGGAGACAATATGACGTCTGTGGACAATGTAGATGGAGCCCTGCATAGTGAACCTAGCCATCCTAGACCCCCCCAGAGCCCTGCATAGAGAACCTAGCCATCCTAGACCCCCCCAGAGCCCTGCATAGTGAACCTAGCCATCCTAGACCCCCCCAGAGCCCTGCATAGTGAACCTAGCCATCCTAGACCCCCCCACCCCTCCCAGAGCCCTGCATAGTGAACCTAGCCATCCTAGACCCCCCCCCCCCCTCCCAGAGCCCTGCATAGTGGACCTAGCCATACTAGACCCCCCCCAGAGCCCTGCATAGTGAACCTAGCCATCCTAGACCCCCCCCCCCCCCAGAGCCCTGCATAGTGAACCTAGCCATCCTAGACCCCTCCCAGAGCCCTGCATAGTGAACCTAGCCATCCTAGACCCCTCCAAAGCCCTGCATAGTGAACCTAGCCATCCTAGCCCCCCCCCCCCCCCCCCCAGAGCCCAGCATAGTGAACCTAGCCATAGCCATCCTAGCCCCCCCCCCCCCAGAGCCCAGCATAGTGAACCTAGCCATCATAGACCCTCCCAGAGTCCTGCATAGTGAACCTAGCCCTCCTAGACCCCCCAGAGCCCTGCATAGTGAACCTAGCCATCCTAGACCCCCCAGAGCCCTGCATAGTGAACCTAGCCATCCTAGACACCTCCCAGAGCCCTGCATAGTGAAACTAGCCATCCTAGACCCCTCCCAGAGCCCTGCATAGTGAACCTAGCCATCCTAGACCCCCCCCCAGAGCCCTGCATAGTGAACCTAGCCATCCTAGACCCCCCCCCCCAGAGCCCTGCATAGTGAACCTAGCCATCCTAGACCCCCCCCCCCAGAGCCCTGCATAGTGAATCTAGCCATCCTAGACCCCTCCCAGAGCCCTGCATAGTGAACCTAGCCATCCTAGACCCCCCCAAACCCAGAGCCCTGCATAGTGAACCTAGCCATCCTAGACCCCCCCCCCCAGAGCCCTGCATAGTGAACCTAGCCATCCTAGACCCCTCCCCCCCAGAGCCCTGCATAGTGAACCTAGCCATCCTAGACCCCCCCCCCAGAGCCCTGCATAGTGAACCTAGCCATCCTAGACCCTCCCAGAGTCCTGCATAGTGAACCTAGCCATCCTAGACCCCTCCCATAGCCCTGCATAGTAAACCTAGCCATCCTAGACCCCCCCCCCCAGAGCCCTGCATAGTGAACCTAGCCATCCTAGACCCTCCCAGAGCCCTGCATAGTGAACCTAGCCATCCTAGACCCCTCCCAGAGCCCTGCATAGTGGACCTAGCCATCCTAGACCCCCCCCCCCAGAGCCCTGCATAGTGAACCTAGCCATCCTAGACCCCCCCCTAGAGCCCTGCATAGTGAACCTAGCCATCCTAGAACCCCCAGAGCCCTGCATAGTGAACATAGCCATCCTAGACACCTCCCAGAGCCCTGCATAGTGAAACTAGCCATCCTAGACCCCTCCCAGAGCCCTGCATAGTGAACCTAGCCATCCTAGACCCCCCAGAGCCCTGCATAGTGAACCTAGCCATCCTAGACCCCCCCCCCCCAGAGCCCTGCATAGTGAATCTAGCCATCCTAGACCCCTCCCAGAGCCCTGCATAGTGAACCTAGCCATCCTAGACCCCCCCCCAGAGCCCTGTATAGTGAACCTAGCCACCTAGCCATCCTAGAACCCCCCCCCAGAGCCCTGCATAGTGAACCTAGCCATCCTAGACCCCCCCCCAGAGCCCTGCATAGTGAACCTAGACATCCTAGACCCCCCCCCCCCCCCCAGAGCCCTGCATAGTGAACCTAGCCATCCTAGACCCCCCCCAGAGCCCTGCATAGTGAACCTAGCCATCCTAGACCCCCCCCCAGAGCCCTGCTTAGTGAACCTAGCCATCCTAGACCCCCCCAGAGCCCTGCATAGTGAACCTAGCCATTCTAGACCCTCCCAGAGTCCTGCATAGTGAACCTAGCCATCCTAGACCCCTCCCATAGCCCTGCATAGTGAACCTAGCCATCCTAGACCCCCCCCCCAGAGCCCTGCATAGTGAACCTAGCCATCCTAGACCCCTCCCAGAGCCCTGCATAGTGAACCTAGCCATCCTAGACCCCTCCCAGAGCCCTGCATAGTGGACCTAGCCATCATAGACCCCCCCCAGAGCCCTGCATAGTGAACCTAGCCATCCTAGACCCCCCCTAGAGCCCTGCATAGTGAACCTAGCCATCCTAGACCCCCCCCCCCCCCCAGAGCCCTGCATAGTGAACCTAGCCATCCTAGACCCCCCCCCAGAGCCCTGCATAGTGAACCTAGCCATCCTAGACCCCCCCCCCAGAGCCCTGCATAGTGAACCTAGCCATCCTAGACCCCCCCCCCAGAGCCCTGCATAGTGAACCTAGCCATCCTAGACCCCCCCCCAGAGCCCCTGCATAGTGAACTTAGCCATCCTAGACCCCCCCCCCAGAGCCCTGCATAGTGAACCTAGCCATCCTAGACCCCCCCAGAGCCCTGCATAGTGAACCTAGCCATCCTAGACCTCTCCAGAGCCCTGCATAGTGAACCTAGCTATCCTAGACCCCCCCAGAGCCCTGCATAGTGAACCTAGCCATCCTAGACACCTCCCAGAGCCCTAAATAGTGAACCTAGCCATCATAGACCCTCCCAGAGCCCTGCATAGTGAACCTAGCCATCCTAGACCCCCCCCCCCAGAGCCTTGCATAGTGAACCTAGCCATCATAGACCCCTCCAGAGCCCTGCATAGTGAACCTAGCCATCCTAGACCCCTCCAGAGCCCTGCATAGTGAACCTAGCCATCCTAGACCCCTCCCAGAGCCCTGCATAGTGAACCTAGCCATCCTAGACCCCCCCCCTAGAGCCCTGCATAGTGAACCTAGCCATCCTAGACCCCCCCCCCCAGAGCCCTGCACAGTGAACCTAGCCATCCTAGACCCCCCCAGAGCCCTGCATAGTGAACCTAGCCATCCTAGACCCCTCCAGAGCCCTAAATAGTGAACCTAGCCATCCTAGACCCCCCAGAGCCCTGCATAGTGAACCTAGCCATCCTAGACCCTCCCAGAGTCCTGCATAGTGAACCTAGCCATCCTAGACCACCTCCCAGAGCCCTGCATAGTGAACCTAGCCATCCTAGACCCTCCCAGAGCCCTGCATAGTGAACCTAGCCATCCTAGACCCCCCCCCCCCAGAGCCCTGCATAGTGAACCTAGCCATCCTAGACACCTCCCAGATCCCTAAATAGTGAACCTAGCCATCATAGACCCTCCCAGAGCCCTGCATAGTGAACCTAGCCATCCTAGACCCCCCCCCCCCCCAGAGCCTTGCATAGTGAACCTAGCCATCATAGAACCCTCCAGAGCCCTGCATAGTGAACCTAGCCATCCTAGACCCCTCCAGAGCCCTGCATAGTGAACCTAGCCATCCTAGACCCCTCCCAGAGCCCTGCATAGTGAACCTAGCCATCCTAGACCCCCCCCAGAGCCCTGCATAGTGAACCTAGCCATCCTAGACCCCCCCCAGAGCCCTGCATAGTGAACCTAGCCATCCTAGACACCTCCCAGAGCCCTGCATAGTGAACCTAGCCATCCTAGACCCCCCCAGAGCCCTGCATAGTGAACCTAGCCATCCTAGACACCTCCCAGAGCCCTGCATAGTGAACCTAGCCATCCTAGACCCCCCCAGAGCCCTGCATAGTGAACCTAGCCATCCTAGACCCCCCCAGAGCCCTGCATAGTGAACCTAGCCATCCTAGACCCCCCCAGAGCCCTGCATAGTGAACCTAGCCATCCTAGACCCCCCAGAGCCCTGCATAGTGGAACTAGCCATCCTAGACCCCTCCCAGAGCCCTGCATAGTGGACCTAGCCATCCTAGACCCCCCCCCCCAGAGCCCTGCATAGTGAACCTAGCCATCCTAGACCCCCCCCCTAGAGCCCTGCATAGTCAACCTAGCCATCCTAGACCCCCCAGAGCCCTGCATAGTGAACCTAGCCATCCTAGACACCTCCCAGAGCCCTGCATAGTGAAACTAGCCATCCTAGACCCCTCCCAGAGCCCTGCATAGTGAACCTAGCCATCCTAGACCCCCCCCCCAGAGCCCTGCATAGTGAACCTAGCCATCCTAGACCCCCCCCCCCCCCAGAGCCCTGCATAGTGAACCTAGCCATCCTAGACCCCCCCCCCCAGAGCCCTGCATAGTGAATCTAGCCATCCTAGACCCCTCCCAGAGCCCTGCATAGTGAACCTAGCCATCCTAGACCCTCCCAGAGTCCTGCATAGTGAACCTAGCCATCCTAGACCCCTCCCATAGCCCTGCATAGTGAACCTAGCCATCCTAGACCCCCCCCCCCAGAGCCCTGCATAGTGAACCTAGCCATCCTAGACCCTCCCAGAGCCCTGCATAGTGAACCTAGCCATCCTAGACCCCTCCCATAGCCCTGCATAGTGAACCTAGCCATCCTAGACCCCCCCCCCCCAGAGCCCTGCATAGTGAACCTAGCCATCCTAGACCCTCCCAGAGCCCTGCATAGTGAACCTAGCCATCCTAGACCCCTCCCAGAGCCCTGCATAGTAGACCTAGCCATCCTAGACCCCCCCCCCAGAGCCCTGCATAGTGAACCTAGCCATCCTAGACCCCCCCCCCCTAGAGCCCTGCATAGTGAACCTAGCCATCCTAGACCCCCCCCCCCCCCCAGAGCCCTGCATAGTGAACCTAGCCATCCTAGACCCCCCCCCCCAGAGCCCTGCATAGTGAACCTAGCCATCCTAGACCCCCCCCAGAGCCCTGCATAGTGAACCTAGCCATCCTAGACCCCCCCCCCAGAGCCCTGCATAGTGAACCTAGCCATCCTAGACCCCCCCCAGAGCCCTGCATAGTGAACCTAGCCATCCTAGACCCCTCCAGAGCCCTAAATAGTGAACCTAGCCATCCTAGACCCCCCAGAGCCCTGCATAGTGAACCTAGCCATCCTAGACCCTCCCAGAGTCCTGCATAGTGAACCTAGCCATCCTAGACCACCTCCCAGAGCCCTGCATAGTGAACCTAGCCATCCTAGACCCTCCCAGAGCCCTGCATAGTGAACCTAGCCATCCTAGACCCCCCCCCCCCCAGAGCCCTGCATAGTGAACCTAGCCATCCTAGACACCTCCCAGAGCCCTAAATAGTGAACCTAGCCATCATAGACCCTACCAGAGCCCTGCATAGTGAACCTAGCCATCCTAGACCCCCCCAGAGCCCTGCATAGTGAACCTAGCCATCCTAGACCCCCCCAGAGCCCTGCATAGTGAACCTAGCCATCCTAGACCCCCCCAGAGCCCTGCATAGTGAACCTAGCCATCCTAGACCCCCCAGAGCCCTGCATAGTGGAACTAGCCATCCTAGACCCCTCCCAGAGCCCTGCATAGTGGACCTAGCCATCCTAGACCCCCCCCCAGAGCCCTGCATAGTGAACCTAGCCATCCTAGACCCCCCCCCTAGAGCCCTGCATAGTCAACCTAGCCATCCTAGACCCCCCAGAGCCCTGCATAGTGAACCTAGCCATCCTAGACACCTCCCAGAGCCCTGCATAGTGAAACTAGCCATCCTAGACCCCCCCCCCAGAGCCCTGCATAGTGAACCTAGCCATCCTAGACCCCCCCCCCCAGAGCCCTGCATAGTGAACCTAGCCATCCTAGACCCCCCCCCAGAGCCCTGCATAGTGAATCTAGCCATCCTAGACCCCTCCCAGAGCCCTGCATAGTGAACCTAGCCATCCTAGACCCTCCCAGAGTCCTGCATAGTGAACCTAGCCATCCTAGACCCCTCCCATAGCCCTGCATAGTGAACCTAGCCATCCTAGACCCCCCCCCCCCCAGAGCCCTGCATAGTGAACCTAGCCATCCTAGACCCCCCCCCCCAGAGCCCTGCATAGTGAACCTAGCCATCCTAGACCCCTCCCATAGCCCTGCATAGTGAACCTAGCCATCCTAGACCCCCCCCCCCAGAGCCCTGCATAGTGAACCTAGCCATCCTAGACCCTCCCAGAGCCCTGCATAGTGAACCTAGCCATCCTAGACCCCTCCCAGAGCCCTGCATAGTGGACCTAGCCATCCTAGACCCCCCCCCCAGAGCCCTGCATAGTGAACCTAGCCATCCTAGACCCCCCCCCCCCCCTAGAGCCCTGCATAGTGAACCTAGCCATCCTAGACCCCCCCCCCCCCAGAGCCCTGCATAGTGAACCTAGCCATCCTAGACCCCCCCCCCCCAGAGCCCTGCATAGTGAACCTAGCCATCCTAGACCCCCCCCCAGAGCCCTGCATAGTGAACCTAGCCATCCTAGACCCCCCCCCCCAGAGCCCTGCATAGTGAACCTAGCCATCCTAGACCCCCCCCCAGAGCCCTGCATAGTGAACCTAGCCATCCTAGACCCCTCCAGAGCCCTAAATAGTGAACCTAGCCATCCTAGACCCCCCAGAGCCCTGCATAGTGAACCTAGCCATCCTAGACCCTCCCAGAGTCCTGCATAGTGAACCTAGCCATCCTAGACCACCTCCCAGAGCCCTGCATAGTGAACCTAGCCATCCTAGACCCTCCCAGAGCCCTGCATAGTGAACCTAGCCATCCTAGACCCCCCCCCCCCCAGAGCCCTGCATAGTGAACCTAGCCATCCTAGACACCTCCCAGAGCCCTAAATAGTGAACCTAGCCATCATAGACCCTCCCAGAGCCCTGCATAGTGAACCTAGCCATCCTAGACCCCCCCCCCCCCCCCAGAGCCCTGCATAGTGAACCTAGCCATCATAGACCCCTCCAGAGCCCTGCATAGTGAACCTAGCCATCCTAGACCCCTCCAGAGCCCTGCATAGTGAACCTAGCCATCCTAGACACCTCCCAGAGCCCTGCATAGTGAACCTAGCCATCCTAGACCCCCCCAGAGCCCTGCATAGTGAACCTAGCCATCCTAGACCCCCCCCAGAGCCCTGCATAGTGAACCTAGCCATCCTAGACCCCCCCAAGAGCCCTGCATAGTGAACCTAGCCATCCTAGACCCCCCAGAGCCCTGCATAGTGGAACGACCCCCCACCCCCCAACCCCTGTCATAGTGTAACGTACCTGTCCAGACCCCCCCCCCCCCCCCCCCCCATCCCCAGAGCCTGCCATAGTGGAACATACCTGTCTGCTCCACACACCAGCGTGACGTTGGACCCCAACCTCCCATACTGAACATCTGAAACTAGACAAGACATTCGAGCTGTTAGATCTCTGTGTTTAAACAGTTCTACAATCAATCTCTGTGTCTAAACAGTTCTTACAATCAATCTCTGTGTCTAAACAGTTCTACAATCAATCTCTGTGTTTAAACAGTTCTACAATCAATCTCTGTGTCTAAACAGTTCTACAATCAATCTCTGTGTCTAAACAGTTCTACAATCAATATCTGTGTTTAAACAGTTCTACAATCAATATCTGTGTCTAAACAGTTCTACAATCAATATCTGTGTCTAAACAGTTCTACAATCAATCTCTGTGTTTAAACAGCTCTTACAATCATCAGTCCTGTACAGTCAGGACTTAGAACCGACAGTCCTCAGCGTTGTATTTCTCTATGACCTAAAGTGGGTCATCTCTACACAAAGACATGTCAGAGCTTCCTGTTGTGTCTGCTGTTACACAGCAGCCGTGTATAAACACTTACAGTCCTCCCATAAGTCTTCAGCAACAGTCAGGATTTGTAAAGTCCTCTTTGTAGCCGTGTAGGTGCCTTCAGACAGTATTCATTCTGTTGTGTTACAGCTTGGATTCAAAATGGAATACATCCATATTGTTTCTCACCCGTCTATACTCACTACCCCATAATGACAAAGGGAAAACATGTTTTTAGAAATGTTTGCAAATGTATTCAAAATGAAATACTGAAATATCTTATTTACATAAGAATTCACACCTCTAAGTCAATACATGTTAAGAATCCTATTTGGCAGCGTTTACAGCTGTGAGTCTTTCTGGGTAAAAGTCTCTAAGAACTTTTCACATCTGGATTGTACAATATTTACACATTATTCTTATTAAAATGATTCAAGCTCTGTCAAGTTGGTTGTACCATTGCAAGAAAAACATTTTAAAATCTTGCCATATATTCTGAAACTGATTTCAGTCAAAACTGTAACAAGGCCACTCGGGAACATTCTATCTCGTCTTGGTAACCCACTCCAGTGTATATTGGGTTATTGTCCTGCTGAAAGGTGAATGTGTCTCCCAGTATCTGTTGGAAAGCGGACTGAACCAGGTTTTCCTCGAGGGTTTTGCCAGTGGTTGAATATGAATACGTGTTTGTTGTGTTGGATTTGGCCCAAACATTACACTTTGTACTCAGGACATAAAGTTTTACTTTAGTGCCTTCTTTCAAACAGGATGGATGTTTCTGGATTATTTTTGTCCTGTACAGGCATCCTTATTTTCACTCTGTCATTTATTTTAGTATTGTGGAGTAACTACAATGTTGTTGATCCATTCTCAGTTTTCTCCTGTCACAGCCATTAAACTCTGTAACTGTTTTAAAGTCACCATTGGCCTCGTGGTGAAATCCCTGAGCGGTTTCCTTCCTACTGATTAGTGACTGGGTGTATTGATACACTTCCTCATGGCCAAAGGGATTTAACCAGGTGAACTCTGATTGGCTGTTTTGGGCCCTAAATGGGGACTGGTGAGTTTGGTGGGGGGGGGGGGGGGGGGCAGCAGAAAGTGACATATAATTTGAAAGCTACAGGCCTTGTATTTTTGGAAATTGAATTCCACTTACTGCTGGCAAAATCACAATAATATTTTTTGGGGGGAAATATTTACTTTTCTTTACTATTTATGTTTCTGCTTAATTTTACTTTTACTCCACTACTTTCCTAAAGAAAATAATGTACTTTTTAATCCATACATTTTGAATTCTTAACAGAACAGCAAATAGTCCAATTCATACACCTGTCAACATAACACGTTGTCATCCCTACTGCCTCTGGTCTGGAGGACTCACTAAACATCCCTACTGCCTCTGGTCTGGAGGACTCACTAAACATCCCTACTGCCTCTGGTCTGGAGGACTCACTAAACATCCCTACTGCCTCTGGTCTGGAGGACTCACTAAACATCCCTACTGCCTCTGGTCTGGAGGACTCACTAAACATCCCTACTGCCTCTGGTCTGGAGGACTCACTAAACATCCCTACTGCCTCTGGTCTGGAGGACTCACTAAACATCCCTACTGCCTCTGGTCTGGAGGACTCACTAAACATCCCTACTGCCTCTGGTCTGGAGGACTCACTAAACATCCCTACTGCCTCTGGTCTGGAGGACTCACTAAACATCCCTACTGCCTCTGGTCTGGAGGACTCACTAAACATCCTTACTGCCTCTGGTCTGGAGGACTCACTAAACATCCCTACTGCCTCTGATCTGGAGGACTCACTAAACATCCCTACTGCCTCTGGTCTGGAGGACTCACTAAACATCCCTACTGCCTCTGGTCTGGAGGACTCACTAAACATCCCTACTGCCTCTGGTCTGGAGGACTCACTAAACATCCCTACTGCCTCTGGTCTGGAGGACTCACTAAACAGAGAACATCCCTGGTCATTCCTACTGCCTCTGGTCTGGAGGACTCACTAAACAGAGAACATCCCTGGTCATCCCTACTGCCTCTGATCTGGAGGACTCACTAAACAGAGAACATCCCTGGTCATCCCTACTGCCTCTGATCTGGAGGACTCACTAAACAGAGAACATCCCTGGTCATCCCTACTGCCTCTGATCTGGAGGACTCACTAAACAGAGAACATCACAGGTCATCCCTACTGCCTCTGATCTGGAGGACTCACTAAACAGAGAACATCCCTGGTCATCCCTACTGCCTCTGGTCTGGAGGACTCACTAAACAGAGAACATCCCTGGTCATCCCTACTGCCTCTGGTCTGGAGGACTCACTAAACAGAGAACATCCCTGGTCATCCCTACTGCCTCTGATCTGGAGGACTCACTAAACATCCCTACTGCCTCTGGTCTGGAGGACTCACTAAACATCCCTACTGCCTCTGGTCTGGAGGACTCACTAAACATCCCTACTGCCTCTGGTCTGGAGGACTCACTAAACATCCCTACTGCCTCTGGTCTGGAGGACTCACTAAACATCCCTACTGCCTCTGGTCTGGAGGACTCACTAAACATCCCTACTGCCTCTGGTCTGGAGGACTCACTAAACATCCCTACTGACTCTGATCTGGAGGACTCACTAAACATCCCTACTGCCTCTGGTCTGGAGGACTCACTAAACATCCCTACTGCCTCTGGTCTGGAGGACTCACTAAACATCCCTACTGCCTCTGGTCTGGAGGACTCACTAAACATCCCTACTGCCTCTGGTCTGGAGGACTCACTAAACATCCTTACTGACTCTGATCTGGAGGACTCACTAAACATCCCTACTGACTCTGATCTGGAGGACTCACTAAACATCCCTACTGACTCTGATCTGGAGGACTCACTAAACATCCCTACTGCCTCTGGTCTGGAGGACTCACTAAACAGAGAACATCCCTGGTCATCCCTACTGCCTCTGATCTGGAGGACTCACTAAACAGAGAACATCCCTGGTCATCCCTACTGCCTCTGATCTGGAGGACTCACTAAACAGAGAACATCCCTGGTCATCCCTACTGCCTCTGATCTGGAGGACTCACTAAACAGAGAACATCCCTGGTCATCCCTACTGCCTCTGATCTGGAGGACTCACTAAACAGAGAACATCCCTGGTCATCCCTACTGCCTCTGGTCTGGAGGACTCACTAAACAGAGAACATCCCTGGTCATCCCTACTGCCTCTGGTCTGGAGGACTCACTAAACAGAGAACATCCCTGGTCATCCCTACTGCCTCTGATCTGGAGGACTCACTAAACATCCCTACTGCCTCTGGTCTGGAGGACTCACTAAACATCCCTACTGCCTCTGGTCTGGAGGACTCACTAAACATCCCTACTGCCTCTGGTCTGGAGGACTCACTAAACATCCCTACTGCCTCTGGTCTGGAGGACTCACTAAACATCCCTACTGCCTCTGGTCTGGAGGACTCACTAAACATCCCTACTGCCTCTGGTCTGGAGGACTCACTAAACATCCCTACTGACTCTGATCTGGAGGACTCACTAAACATCCCTACTGCCTCTGGTCTGGAGGACTCACTAAACATCCCTACTGCCTCTGGTCTGGAGGACTCACTAAACATCCCTACTGCCTCAGATCTGGAGGACTCACTAAACATCCCTACTGCCTCTGGTCTGGAGGACTCACTAAACATCCCTACTGCCTCTGGTCTGGAGGACTCACTAAACATTCCCTACTGCCTCTGGTCTGGAGGGCTCACTAAACATCCCTACTGCCTCTGGTCTGGAGGACTCACTAAACAGAGAATATCCTTGGTCACGCCTACTGCCTCTGATCTGGAGGACTCACTAAACAGAGAACACCCCTGGTCATCCCTACTGCCTCTGACCTGGAGGACTCACTAAACAGAGAACATCCCTGGTCATCCCTACTGCCTCTGATCTGGAGGACTCACTAAACAGAGAACATCCCTGGTCATCCCTACTGCCTCTGATCTGGAGGACTCACTAAACAGAGAACACCCCTGGTCATCCCTACTGCCTTTGATCTGGAGGACTCACTAAACAGAGAACCTCCCTGGTCATCCCTACTGCCTCTGATCTGGAGGACTCACTAAACAGAGAACACCCCTGGTCATCCCTACTGCCTCTGATCTGGAGGACTCACTAAACAGAGAACCTCCCTGGTCATCCCTACTGCCTCTGATCTGGAGTACTCACTAAACACAAGTGTTGGAGTATGCCCCTGGCTGTCCTGTTACGTTCCCACAAGACAAACTCAAAATGTCGCTCACAACAAAGGGAACTAACAAAGACAATAATTTACAACCAAACAAAACAGAAAGGGCTTCTGAGAGGCAGCCATGTGGGTAGCCCAATGAACGTTGTCAAAGCCACTCGTAAGTGGTTCTAACAGACACCCACCATGGATAACCCACTAGTAAGTGGTTCTAACAGACACCCACCATGGATAACCCACTAGTAAGTGGTTCTAACAGACACCCACCATGGATAACCCACTAGTAAGTGGATCTAACAGACACCCACCATGGATAACCCACTAGTAAGTGGTTCTAACAGACACCCACCATGGATAACCCACTAGGTTTGCCTCCCAGAAAGACAAACTAAAATAAAAGCCCACAACAACTTAGGATAGAGAGTAAAAACAAACACCAATAATCAGGCTTCTTTCAAACTTAGAAGGTTGGGCTGATGTGAAGTGTAGCTCTCCCCAACATCTCTCCCCAACATCTCTCCCCCACATCTCTCCCCAACATCTCTCCCCAACATCTCTCCTCAACATCTCTCCCCCAACATCTTTCCCCCAACATCTCTCCCCCAACATCTCTCCCCAACATCTCTCCCCCAACATCTCTCCTCAACATCTCTCCCCAACATCTCTCCCCCAACATCTCTCCCCCAACATCTCTCCCCCAACATCTCTCCCCAACATCTCTCCCCCAACATATCTCCCCAACATCTCTCCCCAACATCTCTCCCCCAACATCTCTCCCCAACATCTCTCCCCCAAAATCTCTCCCCAACATCTCTCCCCCAACATCTCTCCCCCAAAATCTCTCCCCCAAAATCTCTCCCCCAACATCTCTCCCCAACATCTCTCCCCAACATCTCTCCCCCAACATCTCTCTCCAACATCTCTCTCCAACATCTCTCTCCAACATCTCTCCCCAACATCTCTCCCCAACATCTCTCCCCAACATCTCTCCCCCAACAACTCTCCTCAACATCTCTCCTCAACATCTCTCCCCAACATCTCTCCCCAACATCTCTCCTCAACATCTCTCCCCAACATCTCTCCCCAACATCTCTCCCCAACATCTCTCCTCAACATCTCTCCCCAACATCTCTCCCCAACATCTCTCCCCAACATCTCTCCCCAACATCTCTCCCCAACATCTCTCCCCAACATCTCTCCTCAACATCTCTCCTCAACATCTCTCCTCAACATCTCTCCTCAACATCTCTTCCAACATCTCTCCCCAACATCTCTCCTCAACATCTCTCCCCAACATCTCTCCCCAACATCTCTCCTCAACATCTCTCCTCAACATCTCTCCCCAACATCTCTCCCCAACATCTCTCAAGCTTATCTGGAGCACTGGGTCAGCCACTCTTATATATCACCTGGGCCAGCCACTCTTATATATCACCTGGGCCAGCCACTCTTAAATATCACCTGGGCCAGCCACTCTTAAATATCACCTGGGCCAGCCACTCTTAAATATCACCTGGGCCAGCCACTCTTAAATATCACCTGGGCCAGCCACTCTTAAATATCACCTGGGCCAGCCACTCTTAAATATCACCTGGGCCAGCCACTCTTATATATCACCTGGGCCAGCCACTCTTATATATCACCTGGGCCAGCCACTCTTAAATATCACCTGGGTCAGCCACTCTTAAATAACACCTGGGCCAGCCACTCTTAAATAACACCTGGGCCAGCCACTCTTAAATATCACCTGGGTCAGCCACTCTTAAATATCACCTGGGTCAGCCACTCTTAAATATCACCTGGGTCAGCCACTCTTAAATTTCACCTGGGCCAGCCACTCTTAAATTTCACCTGGGCCAGCCGCTCTTAAATTTCACCTGGGCCAGCCACTCTTATATATCACCTGGGCCAGCCACTCTTAAATATCACCTGGGCCAGCACAGGTGAAACCCCTTCCGACTAACAAGATGGACATGCCAGCACAGGTGTAACACATTAGTAAGGAGGTGACGCCAATCAGTGCGCCCTACGTTCAACGTGCAATCTCTAAATATAAACGGAGAAACCAAAACCTGTAACAGTCCGTAAATCAAATACAAAAACAGAAAATGGTGTGGTCTGGTTGGCTTGGTAAGGAATTTGCCTTTTACTAGAATTATATTGAGCAGTCTCTAAGGTTCAGGGTAGAGTACCAGGTGGTAGCTGGTTAGTAACAGTCTCTAAGGTGCAGGGTAGAGTACCGGGTGGTAGCAGGCTAGTAACAGTCTCTAAGGTGCAGGGTAGAGTACCGGGGGGTAGCCGGTAGTAACAGTCTCTAAGGTGCAGGGTAGAGTACCGGATGGTAGCAGGCTAGTAACAGACTCTAAGGTGCAGGGTAGAGTACCGGGTGGTAGCAGGCTAGTAACAGTCTCTAAGGTGCAGGGTAGAGTACCGGGGGGTAGCCGGTAGTAACAGTCTCTAAGGTGCAGGGTAGAGTACCGGGGGGTAGCCGGAAGTAACAGGGTACAGGGTAGAGTACCGGGTGGGAGCAGGCTAGTAACAGTCTCTAAGGTGCAGGGTAGAGTACCGGGGGGTAGCCGGTAGTAACAGTCTCTAAGGTGCAGGGTAGAGTACCGGGGGGTAGCAGGCTAGTAACAGTCTCTAAGGTGCAGGGTAGAGTACCGGGTGGTAGCCGGGTAGTAACAGTATCTAAGGTTCAGGGTAGAGTACCGGGAGGTAGCCGGTAGTAACAGTCTCTAAGGTTCAGGGTAGAGTACCGGGTGGTAGCAGGTTAGTAACAGTCTCTAAGGTGCAGGGTAGAGTACCGGGTGGTAGCAGATTAGTAACAGTCTCTAAGGTTCAGGGTAGAGTACCGGGGGGTAGCAGGTAGTAACAGTCTCTAAGGTGCAGGGTAGAGTACCGGGTGGTAGCAGGCTAGTAACAGTCTCTAAGGTGCAGGGTAGAGTACCGGGTGATAGCAGGCTAGTAACAGGGTACAGGGTAGAGTACCGGGTGGTAGTCGGTAGTAACAGTCTCTAAGGTGCAGGGTAGAGTACCGGGTGGTAGCCGGTAGTAACAGTCTCTAAGGTGCAGGGTAGAGTACCGGGTGGTAGCCGGCTAGTAACAGTCTCTAAGGTGCAGGGTAGAGTACCGGGTGGTAGCCGGCTAGTAACAGTCTTTAAGGTGCAGGGTAGAGTACCGGGAGGTAGCAGGCTAGTAACAGTCTCTAAGGTGCAGGGTAGAGTACCGGGGGGTAGCAGGTAGTAACAGTCTCTAAGGTGCAGGGTAGAGTACCGGGTGGTAGCAGGCTAGTAACAGTCTCTAAGGTGCAGGGTAGAGTACCGGGTGATAGCAGGCTAGTAACAGGGTACAGGGTAGAGTACCGGGTGGTAGTCGGTAGTAACAGTCTCTAAGGTGCAGGGTAGAGTACCGGGTGGTAGCCGGTAGTAACAGTCTCTAAGGTGCAGGGTAGAGTACCGGGTGGTAGCCGGCTAGTAACAGTCTCTAAGGTGCAGGGTAGAGTACCGGGTGGTAGCCGGCTAGTAACAGTCTTTAAGGTGCAGGGTAGAGTACCGGGAGGTAGCAGGCTAGTAACAGTCTCTAAGGTGCAGGGTAGAGTACCGGGGGGTAGCCGGTTAGTAACAGTCTCTAAGGTGCAGGGTAGAGTACCGGGGGGTAGCCAGTAGTAACAGTCTCTAAGGTGCAGGGTAGAGTACCGGGTGGTAGCAGGCTAGTAACAGTCTCTAAGGTGCAGGGTAGAGTACCGGGGGGTAGCCGGCTAGTAACAGTCTCTAAGGTGCAGGGTAGAGTACCGGGGGGTAGCAGGCTAGTAACAGTGACTAAGGTGCAGGGTAGAGTACCGGGTGGTAGCAGGCTAGTAACAGTCTCTAAGGTGCAGGGTAGAGTACCGGGTGGTAGCCGGTAGTAACAGTCTCTAAGGTGCAGGGTAGAGTACCGGGGGGTAGCAGGCTAGTAACAGTCTCTAAGGTGCAGGGTAGAGTACCGGGTGGTAGCCGGTAGTAACAGTCTCTAAGGTGCAGGGTAGAGTACCGGGGGATAGCAGGCTAGTAACAGTCTCTAAGGTACAGGGTAGAGTACCGGGTGGTAGCAGGCTAGTAACAGCGTACAGGGTAGAGTACCGGGGGGTAGCAGGCTAGTAACAGTGTACAGGGTAGAGTACCGGGTGGTAGCAGGCTAGTAACAGTGTACAGGGTAGAGTACCGGGGGGTAGCAGGCTAGTAACAGTCTCTAAGGTGCAGGGTAGAGTACCGGGGGATAGCAGGCTAGTAACAGTCTCTAAGGTACAGGGTAGAGTACCGGGTGGTAGCAGGCTAGTAACAGTGTACAGGGTAGAGTACCGGGGGGTAGCAGGCTAGTAACAGTGTACAGGGTAGAGTACCGGGTGGTAGCAGGCTAGTAACAGTGTACAGGGTAGAGTACCGGGGGGTAGCAGGCTAGTAACAGTCTCTAAGGTGCAGGGTAGAGTACCGGGTGGTAGCCGGTAGTAACAGTCTCTAAGGTGCAGGGTAGAGTACCGGGGGATAGCAGGCTAGTAACAGTCTCTAAGGTACAGGGTAGAGTACCGGGTGGTAGCAGGCTAGTAACAGTGTACAGGGTAGAGTACCGGGGGGTAGCAGGCTAGTAACAGTGTACAGGGTAGAGTACCGGGTGGTAGCAGGCTAGTAACAGTGTACAGGGTAGAGTACCGGGGGGTAGCAGGCTAGTAACAGTCTCTAAGGTGCAGGGTAGAGTACCGGGGGATAGCAGGCTAGTAACAGTCTCTAAGGTACAGGGTAGAGTACCGGGTGGTAGCAGGCTAGTAACAATGTACAGGGTAGAGTACCGGGGGGTAGCAGGCTAGTAACAGTGTACAGGGTAGAGTACCGGGTGGTAGCAGGCTAGTAACAGTGTACAGGGTAGAGTACCGGGGGGTAGCAGGCTAGTAACAGTCTCTAAGGTTCAGGGTAGAGTACCGGGTGGTAGCCGGCTAGTAACAGTCTCTAAGGTGCAGGGTAGAGTACCGGGGGGTAGCAGGCTAGTAACAGTGTCTAAGGTGCAGGGTAGAGTACCGGGTGGTAGCCGGTAGTAACAGTCTCTAAGGTGCAGGGTAGAGTACCGGGGGGTAGTCGGCTAGTAACAGTCTCTAAGGTGCAGGGTAGAGTACCGGGGGGTAGCAGGCTAGTAACAGTCTCTAAGGTTCAGGGTAGAGTACCAGGTGGTAGCAGGCTAGTAACAGTCTCTAAGGTTCAGGGTAGAGTACCGGGGGGTAGCAGGCTAGTAACAGTCTCTAAGGTGCAGGGTAGAGCACCGGGTGGTAGCAGGCTAGTAACAGTCTCTAAGGTGCAGGGTAGAGTACCGGGTGGTAGCAGGCTAGTAACAGTCTCTAAGGTGCAGGGTAGAGTACCGGGTGGTAGCAGGCTAGTAACAGTCTCTAAGGTGCAGGGTAGAGTACCAGGTGGTAGCAGGCTAGTAACAGTCTCTAAGGTGCAGGGTAGAGTACCGGGGGGTAGCCGGTAGTAACAGGGTTCAGGGTAGAGTACCGGGGGGTAGCCGGTAGTAACAGTCTCTAAGGTGCAGGGTAGAGTACCGGGTGGTAGCAGGCTAGTAACAGTCTCTAAGGTGCAGGGTAGAGTACCAGGGGGTAGCAGGCTAGTAACAGTCTCTAAGGTTCAGGGTAGAGTACCGGGTTGTAGCAGGCTAGTAACAGTCTCTAAGGTGCAGGGTAGAGTACCGGGGCGTAGCCGGTAGTAACAATCTCTAAGGTGCAGGGTAGAGTACCGGGTGGTAGCAGGCTAGTAACAGTCTCTAAGGTGCAGGGTAGAGTACCGGGTGGTAGCAGGCTAGTAACAGTCTCTAAGGTGCAGGGTAGAGTACCGGGTGGTAGCCGACTAGTAACAGTAACTAAGGTGCAGGGTAGAGTACCGGGTGGTAGCCGGCTAGTAACAGTCTCTAAGGTGCAGGGTAGAGTACCAGGTGGTAGCAGGCTAGTAACAGTCTCTAAGGTACAGGGTAGAGTACCGGGGGGTAGCCGGTAGTAACAGGGTACAGGGTAGAGTACCGGGTGGTAGCAGGCTAGTAACAGTAACTAAGGTGCAGGGTAGAGTACCGGGGGGTGGCCGGTAGTAACAGGGTACAGGGTAGAGTACCGGGAGGTAGCAGGCTAGTAACAGTCTCTAAGGTGCAGGGTAGAGTACCGGGGGGTAGCCGGCTAGTAACAGTCTCTAAGGTGCAGGGTAGAGTACCGGGGGGTAGCAGGCTAGTAACAGTCTCTAAGGTGCAGGGTAGAGTACCGGGTGGTAGCAGGCTAGTAACAGTCTCTAAGGTGCAGGGTAGAGTACCGGGTGGTAGCCGACTAGTAACAGTAACTAAGGTGCAGGGTAGAGTACCGGGTGGTAGCCGGCTAGTAACAGTCTCTAAGGTGCAGGGTAGAGTACCAGGTGGTAGCAGGCTAGTAACAGTCTCTAAGGTACAGGGTAGAGTACCGGGGGGTAGCCGGTAGTAACAGGGTACAGGGTAGAGTACCGGGTGGTAGCAGGCTAGTAACAGTAACTAAGGTGCAGGGTAGAGTACCGGGGGGTGGCCGGTAGTAACAGGGTACAGGGTAGAGTACCGGGAGGTAGCAGGCTAGTAACAGTCTCTAAGGTGCAGGGTAGAGTACCGGGGGGTAGCCGGCTAGTAACAGTCTCTAAGGTGCAGGGTAGAGTACCGGGGGGTAGCAGGCTAGTAACAGTCTCTAAGGTGCATGCAGGGTAGAGTACCGGGGGGTAGCAGGCTAGTAACAGTCTCTAAGGTGCAGGGTAGAGTACCGGGTGGTAGCCATCTAGTAACAGTCTCTAAGTTGCAGGGTAGAGTACCGGGGGGTAGCCGGTAGTAACAGTCTCTAAGGTGCAGGGTAGAGTACCGGGGGATAGCCGGTGGTAACAGTCTCTAAGGTGCAGGGTAGAGTACCGGGTGGTAACAGGCTAGTAACAGTCTCTAAGGTGCAGGGTAGAGTACCGGGTGGTAACAGGCTAGTAACAGTCTCTAAGGTGCAGGGTAGAGTACCGGGAGGTAGCAGGCTAGTAACAGTCTCTAAGGTGCAGGGTAGAGTACCGGGGGGTAGCCGGTTAGTAACAGTCTCTAAGGTGCAGGGTAGAGTACCGGGGGGTAGCCGGTAGTAACAGTCTCTAAGGTGCAGGGTAGAGTACCGGGTGGTAGCAGGCTAGTAACAGTCTCTAAGGTGCAGGGTAGAGTACCGGGGGGTAGCCGGCTAGTAACAGTCTCTAAGGTGCAGGGTAGAGTACCGGGGGGTAGCAGGCTAGTAACAGTGACTAAGGTGCAGGGTAGAGTACCGGGTGGTAGCAGGCTAGTAACAGTCTCTAAGGTGCAGGGTAGAGTACCGGGTGGTAGCCGGTAGTAACAGTCTCTAAGGTGCAGGGTAGAGTACCGGGGGGTAGCAGGCTAGTAACAGTCTCTAAGGTGCAGGGTAGAGTACCGGGTGGTAGCCGGTAGTAACAGTCTCTAAGGTGCAGGGTAGAGTACCGGGGGATAGCAGGCTAGTAACAGTCTCTAAGGTACAGGGTAGAGTACCGGGTGGTAGCAGGCTAGTAACAGTGTACAGGGTAGAGTACCGGGGGGTAGCAGGCTAGTAACAGTGTACAGGGTAGAGTACCGGGTGGTAGCAGGCTAGTAACAGTGTACAGGGTAGAGTACCGGGGGGTAGCAGGCTAGTAACAGTCTCTAAGGTGCAGGGTAGAGTACCGGGGGATAGCAGGCTAGTAACAGTCTCTAAGGTACAGGGTAGAGTACCGGGTGGTAGCAGGCTAGTAACAGTGTACAGGGTAGAGTACCGGGGGGTAGCAGGCTAGTAACAGTGTACAGGGTAGAGTACCGGGTGGTAGCAGGCTAGTAACAGTGTACAGGGTAGAGTACCGGGGGGTAGCAGGCTAGTAACAGTCTCTAAGGTGCAGGGTAGAGTACCGGGTGGTAGCCGGTAGTAACAGTCTCTAAGGTGCAGGGTAGAGTACCGGGGGATAGCAGGCTAGTAACAGTGTACAGGGTAGAGTACCGGGGGGTAGCAGGCTAGTAACAGTGTACAGGGTAGAGTACCGGGTGGTAGCAGGCTAGTAACAGTGTACAGGGTAGAGTACCGGGGGGTAGCAGGCTAGTAACAGTCTCTAAGGTTCAGGGTAGAGTACCGGGTGGTAGCCGGCTAGTAACAGTCTCTAAGGTGCAGGGTAGAGTACCGGGGGGTAGCAGGCTAGTAACAGTGTCTAAGGTGCAGGGTAGAGTACCGGGTGGTAGCCGGTAGTAACAGTCTCTAAGGTGCAGGGTAGAGTACCGGGGGGTAGTCGGCTAGTAACAGTCTCTAAGGTGCAGGGTAGAGTACCGGGGGGTAGCAGGCTAGTAACAGTCTCTAAGGTTCAGGGTAGAGTACCAGGTGGTAGCAGGCTAGTAACAGTCTCTAAGGTTCAGGGTAGAGTACCGGGGGGTAGCAGGCTAGTAACAGTCTCTAAGGTGCAGGGTAGAGCACCGGGTGGTAGCAGGCTAGTAACAGTCTCTAAGGTGCAGGGTAGAGTACCGGGTGGTAGCAGGCTAGTAACAGTCTCTAAGGTGCAGGGTAGAGTACCGGGTGGTAGCAGGCTAGTAACAGTCTCTAAGGTGCAGGGTAGAGTACCAGGTGGTAGCAGGCTAGTAACAGTCTCTAAGGTGCAGGGTAGAGTACCGGGGGGTAGCCGGTAGTAACAGGGTTCAGGGTAGAGTACCGGGGGGTAGCCGGTAGTAACAGTCTCTAAGGTGCAGGGTAGAGTACCGGGTGGTAGCAGGCTAGTAACAGTCTCTAAGGTGCAGGGTAGAGTACCAGGGGGTAGCAGGCTAGTAACAGTCTCTAAGGTTCAGGGTAGAGTACCGGGTGGTAGCAGGCTAGTAACAGTCTCTAAGGTGCAGGGTAGAGTACCGGGGCGTAGCCGGTAGTAACAATCTCTAAGGTGCAGGGTAGAGTACCGGGTGGTAGCAGGCTAGTAACAGTCTCTAAGGTGCAGGGTAGAGTACCGGGTGATAGCAGGCTAGTAACAGTCTCTAAGGTGCAGGGTAGAGTACCGGGTGGTAGCCGACTAGTAACAGTAACTAAGGTGCAGGGTAGAGTACCGGGTGGTAGCCGGCTAGTAACAGTCTCTAAGGTGCAGGGTAGAGTACCAGGTGGTAGCAGGCTAGTAACAGTCTCTAAAGTACAGGGTAGAGTACCGGGGGGTAGCCGGTAGTAACAGGGTACAGGGTAGAGTACCGGGTGGTAGCAGGCTAGTAACAGTAACTAAGGTGCAGGGTAGAGTACCGGGGGGTGGCCGGTAGTAACAGGGTACAGGGTAGAGTACCGGGAGGTAGCAGGCTAGTAACAGTCTCTAAGGTGCAGGGTAGAGTACCGGGGGGTAGCCGGCTAGTAACAGTCTCTAAGGTGCAGGGTAGAGTACCGGGGGGTAGCAGGCTAGTAACAGTCTCTAAGGTGCAGGGTAGAGTACCGGGTGGTAGCAGGCTAGTAACAGTCTCTAAGGTGCAGGGTAGAGTACCAGGTGGTAGCAGGCTAGTAACAGTCTCTAAGGTACAGGGTAGAGTAACGGGGGGTAGCCGGTAGTAACAGGGTACAGGGTAGAGTACCGGGTGGTAGCAGGCTAGTAACAGTAACTAAGGTGCAGGGTAGAGTACCGGGGGGTGGCCGGTAGTAACAGGGTACAGGGTAGAGTACCGGGAGGTAGCAGGCTAGTAAAAGTCTCTAAGGTGCAGGGTAGAGTACCGGGGGGTAGCCGGCTAGTAACAGTATCTAAGGTGCAGGGTAGAGTACCGGGGGGTAGCAGGCTAGTAACAGTCTCTAAGGTGCATGCAGGGTAGAGTACCGGGGGGTAGCAGGCTAGTAACAGTCTCTAAGGTGCAGGGTAGAGTACCGGGTGGTAGCCATCTAGTAACAGTCTCTAAGTTGCAGGGTAGAGTACCGGGGGGTAGCCGGTAGTAACAGTCTCTAAGGTGCAGGGTAGAGTACCGGGGGATAGCCGGTGGTAACAGTCTCTAAGGTGCAGGGTAGAGTACCGGGTGGTAACAGGCTAGTAACAGTCTCTAAGGTGCAGGGTAGAGTACCGGGTGGTAACAGGCTAGTAACAGTCTCTAAGGTGCAGGGTAGAGTACGAGGTGGTAGCAGGTAGTAACAGTCTCTAAGGTGCAGGGTAGAGTACCGGGTGGTAGCAGGCTAGTAACAGTCTCTAAGGTGCAGGGTAGAGTACCGGGTGGTAGCAGGCTAGTAACAGTCTCTAAGGTGCAGGGTAGAGTACCGGGTGGTAGCCGGTAGTAACAGTCTCTAAGGTGCAGGGTAGAGTACCGGGGGGTAGCAGGCTAGTAACAGTCTCTAAGGTGCAGGGTAGAGTACCGGGTGGTAGCCGGTAGTAACAGTCTCTAAGGTGCAGGGTAGAGTACCGGGGGATAGCAGGCTAGTAACAGTCTCTAAGGTACAGGGTAGAGTACCGGGTGGTAGCAGGCTAGTAACAGTGTACAGGGTAGAGTACCGGGGGGTGCAGGCTAGTAACAGTCTCTAAGGTACAGGGTAGAGTACCGGGTGGTAGCAGGCTAGTAACAGGGTACAGGGTAGAGTACCGGGTGTTAGCCGGCTAGTAACAGTCTCTAAGGTACAGGGTAGAGTACCGGGTGGTAGCAGGCTAGTAACAGTCTCTAAGGTGCAGGGTAGAGTACCGGGTGGTAGCCAGCTAGTAACAGTCTCTAAGGTGCAGGGTAGAGTACCGGATGGTAGCAGGCTAGTAACAGTCTCTAAGGTGCAGGGTAGAGTACCGGGGGGTAGCCGGTAGTAACAGTCTCTAAGGTGCAGGGTAGAGTACCGGGGGGTAGCCGGCTAGTAACAGTCTCTAAGGTGCAGGGTAGAGTACCGGGGGGTAGCAGGCTAGTAACAGTCTCTAAGGTGCAGGGTATAGTACCGTCGGGTAGCCGGCTAGTAACAGTCTCTAAGGTGCAGGGCAGATTAACGGGTGGTAGCAGGCTAGTAACAGTCTCTAAGGTGCAGGGTAGAGTACCGGGGGGTAGCAGGCTAGTAACAGTCTCTAAGGTGCAGGGTAGAGTACCAGGTGGTAGCAGGCTAGTAACAGTCTCTAAGGTGCAGGGTAGAGTACCGGGAGGTAGCCGGTAGTAACAGTCTCTAAGGTGCAGGGTAGAGTACCGGGTGGTAGCAGGCTAGTAACAGTCTCTAAGGTGCAGGGTAGAGTACCAGGTGGTAGCAGGCTAGTAACAGTCTCTAAGGTGCAGGGTAGAGTACCAGGGGGTATTAGGCTAGTAACAGTCTCTAAGGTTCAGGGTAGAGTACCGGGTGGTAGCAGGCTAGTAACAGTCTCTAAGGTGCAGGGTAGAGTACCAGGGGGTAGCAGGCTAGTAACAGTCTCTAAGGTTCAGGGTAGAGTACCGGGTGGTAGCAGGCTAGTAACAGTCTCTAAGGTGCAGGGTAGAGTACCGGGGGGTAGCCGGCTAGTAACAGGGTACAGGGTAGAGTACCGGGGGGTAGCCGGTAGTAACAGGGTACAGGGTAGAGTACCGGGTGGTAGCAGGCTAGTAACAGTAACTAAGGTGCAGGGTAGAGTACCGGGAGGTAGCAGGCTAGTAACATTCTCTAAGGTGCAGGGTAGAGTACCGGGGGGTAGCCGGCTAGTAACAGTCTCTAAGGTGCAGGGTAGAGTACCGGGGGGTAGCCGGTTAGCAACAGTCTCTAAGGTGCAGGGTAGAGTACCGGGGGGTAGCCGGTAGTAACAGTCTCTAAGGTGCAGGGTAGAGTACCGGGTGGTAGCAGGCTAGTAACAGTCTCTAAGGTGCAGGGTAGAGTACCGGGGGGTAGCCGGCTAGTAACAGGGTACAGGGTAGAGTACCGGGGGGTAGCCGGTAGTAACAGGGTACAGGGTAGAGTACCAGGGGGTAGCAGGCTAGTAACAGTCTCTAAGGTGCAGGGTAGAGTACCGGGTGGTAGCAGGCTAGTAACAGTCTCTAAGGTGCAGGGTAGAGTACCGGGGGGTAGCCGGTAGTAACAGTCTCTAAGGTGCAGGGTAGAGTACCGGGTGGTAGCAGGCTAGTAACAGTCTCTAAGGTGCAGGGTAGAGTACCAGGTGGTAGCAGGCTAGTAACAGTCTCTAAGGTGCAGGGTAGAGTACCGGGTGGTAGCAGGCTAGTAACAGTCTCTAAGGTGCAGGGTAGAGTACCAGGTGGTAGCAGGCTAGTAACAGTCTCTAAGGTGCAGGGTAGAGTACCAGGGGGTATTAGGCTAGTAACAGTCTCTAAGGTTCAGGGTAGAGTACCGGGTGGTAGCAGGCTAGTAACAGTCTCTAAGGTGCAGGGTAGAGTACCAGGGGGTAGCAGGCTAGTAACAGTCTCTAAGGTTCAGGGTAGAGTACCGGGTGGTAGCAGGCTAGTAACAGTCTCTAAGGTGCAGGGTAGAGTACCGGGGGGTAGCCGGCTAGTAACAGGGTACAGGGTAGAGTACCGGGGGGTAGCCGGTAGTAACAGGGTACAGGGTAGAGTACCGGGTGGTAGCAGGCTAGTAACAGTAACTAAGGTGCAGGGTAGAGTACCGGGAGGTAGCAGGCTAGTAACATTCTCTAAGGTGCAGGGTAGAGTACCGGGGGGTAGCCGGCTAGTAACAGTCTCTAAGGTGCAGGGTAGAGTACCGGGGGGTAGCCGGTTAGCAACAGTCTCTAAGGTGCAGGGTAGAGTACCGGGGGGTAGCCGGTAGTAACAGTCTCTAAGGTGCAGGGTAGAGTACCGGGTGGTAGCAGGCTAGTAACAGTCTCTAAGGTGCAGGGTAGAGTACCGGGGGGTAGCCGGCTAGTAACAGGGTACAGGGTAGAGTACCGGGGGGTAGCCGGTAGTAACAGGGTACAGGGTAGAGTACCAGGGGGTAGCAGGCTAGTAACAGTCTCTAAGGTGCAGGGTAGAGTACCGGGTGGTAGCAGGCTAGTAACAGTCTCTAAGGTGCAGGGTAGAGTACCGGGGGGTAGCCGGTAGTAACAGTCTCTAAGGTGCAGGGTAGAGTACCGGGTGGTAGCAGGCTAGTAACAGTCTCTAAGGTGCAGGGTAGAGTACCAGGTGGTAGCAGGCTAGTAACAGTCTCTAAGGTGCAGGGTATAGTACCGGGGGGTAGCCGGTATGGCTGATTTAGGGATGAGTCTGTCTTTACATCATTGGTCCATATCTTACAGGGGTTAGTGTCTCTTACCTTCATTGGTCCATATCTCTGACTGGGTGTTGACGGAGGATAGTGCGAGGAGGTGGACAATGACTAGCAGACCACTGGGACATGGCACAAGACAGGTCATCTGGAGAAAGAGAGTGAGAGTTAAGGGGTACATCATCGTACAGCAGACAACACCGGGTCAGGGGTTAGGACATTATCGTACAGCAGACAACACCGGGTCAGGGCATCATCGTACAGCAGACAACACCGGGTCAGGGGTTAGGACATTATCGTATAGCAGACAACACCGGGTCAGGGGTTAGGACATTATCGTACAGCAGACAACACCGGGTCAGGGGTCAGGGCATTATCGTACAGCAGACAACACCGGGTCAGGGCATCATCGTACAGCAGACAACACCGGGTCAGGGGTTAGGACATTATCGTACAGCAGACAACACCGGGTCAGGGGTTAGGACATTATCGTACAGCAGACAACACCGGGTCAGGGGTTAGGACATTATCGTACAGCAGACAACACCGGGTCAGGGGTTAGGACATTATCGTACAGCAGACAACACCGGGTCAGGGGTCAGGGGTCAGGACATTATCGTACAGCAGACAACACCGAGTCAGGGGTCAGGGGTCAGGACATTATCGTACAGCAGACAACACCGGGTCAGAGGTCAGGACATCATCGTACAGCAGACAACACCGGGTCAGGACATCATCGTACAGCAGACAACACCGGGTCAGGGGTCAGGGGTCAGGACGTTATCCAGTAGTGAACACTACAGTCAGGAACATCATCCTATGCCATACAACACTGACAGATTTTTAGCTTGTCTGCTCGGGGATTCGATCTTGCAACCTTGCAGTTACTAGTCCAATGCTCTAACCACTAGGCTACGCTGCCTCCCCACTATAGTTCGACACCACATCACATCGCCTGAAGGTGTTCTGGAAAGCTCTACAGCAGCAGTAATGATGTGGGAAAACCATCAGAATAACTACAATACCATTTAAAATCTGGAGAGAACAGAATCACAGAATCCAGACAGTAGACATTCAAACCAAATTCAACAATATTTAAAAATGTAGCAGGAAATCAACTAAATGTATGGAACTTATTAGAAAATGAATTATTATGGCAAATATTTTCATACGACATCAACGAAATGCATCAGTGATTTGTATTTTCCTTCAACTATCTGAAGAGGCAATACAGTCCAGCTATAGGAGGAGGTATACCACCCAGATTTTTTTTATTTTTTTTTTTTTTTATTTCACCTTTATTTAACCAGGTAGGCTAGTTGAGAACAAGTTCTCATTTGCAACTGCGACCTGGCCAAGATAAAGCATAGCAGTGTGAACAGACAACACAGAGTTACACATGGAGTAAACAATAAACAAGTCAATAACATGGTAGAAAAAAGAGAATCTATATACAATGTGTGCAAAAGGCATGAGGTAGGCAACAAATCGAATAATTACAATTTAGCAGATTAACACTGGAGTGATAAATCATCAGATGATCATGTGCAAGAAGAGATACTGGTGTGCAAAAGAGCAGAAAAGTAAATAAATAAAAGCAGTATGGGGGGTGAGGTAGGTAAATTGGGTGGGTAGTTTACAGATGGACTATGTACAGCTGCAGCGATCGGTTAGCTGCTCGGATAGCAGATTTTTAAAGTTGTTGAGGGAGATAAAAGTCTCCAACTTCAGAGATTTTTGCAATTCGTTCCAGTCGCAGGCAGCAGAGAACTGGAAGGAAAGGCGTCCAAATGAGGTTTTAGCTTTAGGGATGGTCAGTGAGATACACCTGCTGGAGCGCGTGCTGCGGGTGGGTGTAGCCATCGTGACCAGTGAACTGAGATGGAACAGATGGAACCTCTCTGGAGAGACCTGAAAATAGCTGTGCAGCAACGCTCCCCATCCAACCTGACAGAGCTTGAGAGGATCTGCAGAGAACAATGGGAGAAACTCCCCAAATACAGGTGTGTCAATCTTGTAGCGTCATACCCAAGAAGACTCGAGGCTGTAATCACTGCCAAAGGTGCTTCAACAAAGTACTGAGTAAAGGGTCTGAATGTGTGATGTAAATGTGATATTAGAGACAGTCGGGAACCATTATCAGCCCTGACCCAGACCCTGGTACTAGAGACAGACAGGAACCATTATCAGCCCTGACCCTGGTAGTAGAGACAGACAGGAACTATTAACAGCCCTGACCCTGGTACTGGAGACAGACAGGAACCATTATCAGCCCTGACCCAGACCCTGGTACTAGAGACAGTCAGGAACCATTATCAGCCCTGACCCTGGTACTGGAGACAGACAGGAACCATTATCAGCCCTGACCCAGACCCTGGTACAGGAGACAGACAGGAACCATTATCAGCCCTGACCCTGGTACTGGAGACAGTCAGGAACCATTATCAGCCCTGACCCTGGTACTAGAGACAGACAGGAACCATTATCAGCCCTGACCCTGGTACTGGAGACAGACAGGAACCATTATCATCCCTGACCCTGGTACTAGAGACAGTCAGGAACCATTATCAGCCCTGACCCAGACCCTGGTACTAGAGACAGACAGGAACCATTATCAGCCCTGACCCTGGTACTAGAGACAGTCAGGAACCATTATCAGCCCTGACCCTGGTACTAGAGACAGTCATGAACCATTATCAGCCCTGACCCAGACCCTGGTACTAGAGACAGTCAGGAACCATTATCAGCCCTGACCCTGGTACTAGAGACAGACAGGAACCATTATCAGCCCTGACCCAGACCCTGGTACTAGAGACAGACAGGAACCATTATCAGCCCTGACCCTGGTACTAGAGACAGACAGGAACCATTATCAGCCCTGACCCAGACCCTGGTACTAGAGACAGACAGGAACCATTATCAGCCCTGACCCTGGTACTGGAGACAGAGAGGAACCATTATCAGCCCTGACCCAGACCCTGGTACTAGAGACAGACAGGAACCATTATCAGTCCTGACCCCGACCCTGGTACTGGAGACAATGGAAACCATGAGCAAATCTACAGGACACTCATCATCACCATTATAATCACCATCATTGCCATCACATCATAATCATCACTATCATCATAATCATCACTTTCACCATAACCATCACCATAATCATCACCATAATCATCCCTATCATAATCATCACCATAATCATCCCTATCATTACCATCACATCATAATAATCATCACACCATAATCATCACTATCATCATAATCATCACTATCATCATAATCATCACCATAATCATCACTATCACCATAATCATCACCATAATCATCACTATCACCATAATCATCACCATAATCATCACCATAATCATCACCATAATCATCACTATCACCATAATCATCACCATAATCATCACTATCACCATAATCATCACTATCATCATAATCATCACCATAATCATCACCATAATCATCACCATAATCATCACCATAATCATCACCATAATCATCACTATCACCATAATCATCACCATAATCATCACTATCACCATAATCATCACCATAATCATCACCATCACGCTTTTTAGCCACGACTTAATCTGTGTCCGGGAAACAGTCCGGGAAACTGCACCTAAACAATAAAAACTGACTGACAAACGGTTCAGAACTATTCAGTCAAAATCAAGCCATGGAAAACATGACAGATGGTTCTTCAGAGGACTTGATGGAGAGCCAACGATGAGAATAAAACCCAGATGGTTAAATCTCCCTGCCTGCCTGTGCAGAGCAGGTTTATGGTGGACGGGATGCTCTGGTCTGCAGGTTGAAAGGAGAACACACTGATACACAGAGAGACATAGCTCAGACTACATCCCAAATAGCACCCTATCCCCTATTATAGTGCACTACTTTAGACCAGAGTCTTATGGAACCCTATCCCCTATTATAGTGCACTACTTTAGACCAGAGTCTTATGGAACCCTATTCCCTATTATAGTGCACTACTTTAGACTAGAGCCCTATGGAACCCTATTCCCTATATAGTGCACTACTTTAGACCAGAGCCCTATGGAACCCTATTCCCTATTATAGTGCACTACTTTAGACAAGATGTGTTTGTGCTCCTTGTCCATCTATGTTTGGCATGACAATAATTGACAATGAGTTGGCATGATAGCTGAAACAGATTGGCACTCAGGCTAGGAAACATTTATAAAGAATGATCTGGTGTTGTCATCAGAAACCAATACCCATCAGTCTTCTTCAGACAGATGAACATACAGGATTCCTATTGGCTCATCTGAACATACAGGATTTCTACTGGCTCATCTGAACATACAGGATTTCTACTGGCTCATCACAATGTTCTAATCTCTCTCAGCTCCCTCCTCTTCTACCCTCTCAGACATGGGTAGTGTCCTGCAGCCAGATAGCTACCCTCTCAGACATGGGTAGTGTCCTGCAGCCAGATAGCTACCCTCTCAGACATGGGTAGTGTCCTGCAGCCAGATAGCTACCCTCTCAGACATGGGTAGTGTCCTGCAGCCAGATAGCTACCCTCTCAGACATGGTACTGCAGCCAGATAGCTACCCTCTCAGACATGGTACTGCAGCCAGATAGCTACCCTCTCAGACATGGGTAGTGTACTGATGCCAGATAGCTACCCTCTCAGACATGGGTAGTGTAATGCAGCCAGCTAGCTACCCTCTCAGACATGGGTAGTGTACTGATGCCAGATAGCTACCCTCTCAGACATGGGTAGTGTAATGCAGCCAGATAGCTACCCTCTCAGACATGGGTAGTGTAATGCAGCCAGATAGCTACCCTCTCAGACATGGGTAGTGTAATGCAGCCAGATAGCTACCCTCTCAGACATGGGTAGTGTCCTGCAGCCAGATAGCTACCCTCTCAGACATGGGTAGTGTACTGCAGACAGATAGCTACCCTCTCAGACATGGGTAGTGTAATGCAGCCAGAAAGCTACCCTCTCAGACATGGGTAGTGTAATGCAGCCAGATAGCTACCCTCTCAGACATGGGTAGTGTACTGCAGACAGATAGCTACCCTCTCAGACATGGGTAGTGTAATGCAGCCAGATAGCTACCCTCTCAGACATGGGTAGTGTCCTGCAGCCAGATAGCTACCCTCTCAGACATGGGTAGTGTCCTGCAGCCAGATAGCTACCCTCTCAGACATGGGTAGTGTCCTGCAGCCAGATAGCTACCCTCTCAGACATGGTACTGCAGCCAGATAGCTACCCTCTCAGACATGGGTAGTGTACTGATGCCCGATAGCTACCCTCTCAGACATGGGTAGTGTCCTGCAGCCAGATAGCTACCCTCTCAGACACGGGTAGTGTAATGCAGCCAGATAGCTACCCTCTCAGACATGGGTAGTGTAATGCAGCCAGATAGCTACCCTCTCAGACATGGGTAGTGTCCTGCAGCCAGATAGCTACCCTCTCAGACATGGGTAGTGTCCTGCAGCCAGATAGCTACCCTCTCAGACATGGTACTGCAGCCAGATAGCTACCCTCTCAGACATGGGTAGTGTCCTGCAGCCAGATAGCTACCCTCTCAGACATGGGTAGTGTAATGCAGCCAGCTAGCTACCCTCTCAGACATGGGTAGTGTAATGCAGCCAGATAGCTACCCTCTCAGACATGGGTAGTGTAATGCAGCCAGATAGCTACCCTCTCAGACATGGTACTGCAGCCAGCTAGCTACCCTCTCAGACATGGGTAGTGTAATGCAGCCAGATAGCTACCCTCTCAGACATGGGTAGTGTCCTGCAGACAGATAGCTACCCTCTCAGACATGGGTAGTGTAATGCAGCCAGATAGCTACCCTCTCAGACATGGGTAGTGTCCTGCAGCCAGATAGCTACCCTCTCAGACATGGGTAGTGTACTGATGCCAGATAGCTACCCTCTCAGACATGGGTAGTGTAATGCAGCCAGATAGCTACCCTCTCAGACATGGGTAGTGTACTGATGCCAGATAGCTACCCTCTCAGACATGGGTAGTGTACTGATGCCAGATAGCTACCCTCTCAGACATGGGTAGTGTCCTGCAGCCAGCTAGCTACCCTCTCAGACATGGGTAGTGTAATGCAGCCAGATAGCTACCCTCTCAGACATGGTACTGCAGCCAGATAGCTACCCTCTCAGACATGGGTAGTGTCCTGCAGCCAGATAGCTACCCTCTCAGACATGGGTAGTGTCCTGCAGACAGATAGCTACCCTCTCAGACATGGGTAGTGTACTGCAGACAGATAGCTACCCTCTCAGACATGGGTAGTGTCCTGCAGCCAGATAGCTACCCTCTCAGACATGGGTAGTGTAATGCAGCCAGATAGCTACCCTCTCAGACATGGGTAGTGTCCTGCAGCCAGATAGCTACCCTCTCAGACATGGGTAGTGTACTGATGCCCGATAGCTACCCTCTCAGACATGGGTAGTGTAATGCAGCCAGATAGCTACCCTCTCAGACATGGTACTGCAGCCAGATAGCTACCCTCTCAGACATGGGTAGTGTACTGATGCCAGATAGCTACCCTCTCAGACATGGGTAGTGTACTGATGCCAGATAGCTACCCTCTCAGACATGGGTAGTGTAATGCAGCCAGATAGCTACCCTCTCAGACATGGGTAGTGTAATGCAGCCAGATAGCTACCCTCTCAGACATGGGTAGTGTAATGCAGCCAGATAGCTACCCTCTCAGACATGGGTAGTGTACTGATGCCAGATAGCTACCCTCTCAGACATGGTACTGCAGCCAGATAGCTACCCTCTCAGACATGGGTAGTGTCCTGCAGCCAGATAGCTACCCTCTCAGACATGGGTAGTGTAATGCAGCCAGATAGCTACCCTCTCAGACATGGGTAGTGTCCTGCAGCCAGATAGCTACCCTCTCAGACATGGGTAGTGTAATGCAGCCAGATAGCTACCCTCTCAGACATGGGTAGTGTCCTGCAGCCAGATAGCTACCCTCTCAGACATGGGTAGTGTAATGCAGCCAGATAGCTACCCTCTCAGACATGGGTAGTGTCCTGCAGCCAGATAGCTACCCTCTCAGACATGGTACTGCAGCCAGATAGCTACCCTCTCAGACATGGGTAGTGTACTGATGCCAGATAGCTACCCTCTCAGACATGGGTAGTGTAATGCAGCCAGATAGCTACCCTCTCAGACATGGGTAGTGTAATGCAGCCAGATAGCTACCCTCTCAGACATGGGTAGTGTCCTGCAGCCAGATAGCTACCCTCTCAGACATGGGTAGTGTAATGCAGCCAGATAGCTACCCTCTCAGACATGGGTAGTGTCCTGCAGCCAGATAGCTACCCTCTCAGACATGGGTAGTGTAATGCAGCCAGATAGCTACCCTCTCAGACATGGTACTGCAGCCAGATAGCTACCCTCTCAGACATGGGTAGTGTCCTGCAGCCAGATAGCTACCCTCTCAGACATGGGTAGTGTAATGCAGCCAGATAGCTACCCTCTCAGACATGGGTAGTGTCCTGCAGCCAGATAGCTACCCTCTCAGACATGGGTAGTGTACTGATGCCAGATAGCTACCCTCTCAGACATGGGTAGTGTCCTGCAGCCAGATAGCTACCCTCTCAGACATGGGTAGTGTAATGCAGCCAGATAGCTACCCTCTCAGACATGGGTAGTGTAATGCAGCCAGATAGCTACCCTCTCAGACATGGGTAGTGTAATGCAGCCAGCTAGCTACCCTCTCAGACATGGGTAGTGTACTGATGCCAGATAGCTACCCTCTCAGACATGGGTAGTGTAATGCAGCCAGCTAGCTACCCTCTCAGACATGGGTAGTGTACTGATGCCAGATAGCTACCCTCTCAGACATGGGTAGTGTCCTGCAGCCAGATAGCTACCCTCTCAGACATGGGTAGTGTAATGCAGCCAGATAGCTACCCTCTCAGACATGGGTAGTGTAATGCAGCCAGATAGCTACCCTCTCAGACATGGGTAGTGTAATGCAGCCAGCTAGCTACCCTCTCAGACATGGGTAGTGTACTGATGCCAGATAGCTACCCTCTCAGACATGGGTAGTGTAATGCAGCCAGCTAGCTACCCTCTCAGACATGGGTAGTGTACTGCAGACAGATAGCTACCCTCTCAGACATGGGTAGTGTCCTGCAGCCAGATAGCTACCCTCTCAGACATGGGTAGTGTACTGATGCCAGATAGCTACCCTCTCAGACATGGGTAGTGTAATGCAGCCAGATAGCTACCCTCTCAGACATGGGTAGTGTCCTGCAGCCAGATAGCTACCCTCTCAGACATGGGTAGTGTCCTGCAGCCAGATAGCTACCCTCTCAGACATGGTAATGCAGCCAGATAGCTACCCTCTCAGACATGGGTAGTGTCCTGCAGCCAGATAGCTACCCTCTCAGACATGGTAATGCAGCCAGATAGCTACCCTCTCAGACATGGGTAGTGTCCTGCAGCCAGATAGCTACCCTCTCAGACATGGGTAGTGTCCTGCAGCCAGCTAGCTACCCTCTCAGACTCCTCTCTCTATTTCTCTGTCTGTGTCTCTCCCTCTATCTCTACCCTTTTCATATGCCTCTGTAGTGAGTGTACTCTAGTGTACTGTAGAGAAGTGTGCAGTAGAGTACTCTAGGGTA